>NW_023413223.1:0-8143 GCF_903995425.1 Onychomys torridus
GGGTCCCTACTGCTCTCTTCAGAGTTGTTTTGACTCTCAGGGACCTGGTGGGCCTTGTTATTTCAGTCCATTACACAGCCTGCGTCGCCTCCACTAGGGTTGCCACCCACCAATGCCAAGGCAGCCTCTAAGGTGGAGACCTCAGCTATCTCCTCAGAATTTTCATCCCTTACAATATATATATATATATATATATATATATATATATATATATATATGTGTGTGTGTGTGTGTGTGTGTGTGTATGTATACACACACACACATATATACATACATATACATATACATATACACATACACATACACATACACATATACATATACATATACACATACACACACACACACACACACACACACACATATATATATATATCCAATGGACCTTTCGGGCCATGACTAGCAGTGGGCCAAAGCCACAGAGAGAAGTGAGGCCCCAGGAATGACCGCCCTCAAGGCCTATTGTGAGGTCAGATTCTACTACCAACCAGGCCTCAAGAGAAGGCCTGAAGAAAGGGTGATGTCAATGCATCCTTGTGGGCATGCTCTACACTTCTCCATGTTCCTCATGGTTGACATCCACACGCTTCTCTCCAGATGGGCGCTATAGGCTTTTCCTTCCTTGACTGACTGCTCAGTGCTTTTTGAGCCCTTGCTGAGGTAGGTGGTATTTGCTTTATTGCACAAATGGTGGGTGTAGAGTAAAAGATGAGGAACTGAGGGAGACATTGTCAACAGCAGTGTGAAAGGCCATGTGAAGTTAAAACTTGCTTCTAGGGCATGCATCCAGAATGAGTTTTAGCTTGCATCTGAGTGCATCTGCATGCTTCCTGTTCTTCCTAAGTTGTAGAGATGACACTGAAGGGTGAAATGTGTAGCATTGCAAGATAATTGGGGAATAGAGTATGGGAGAAAAGTGGAAACACACACTGACCACAGGACCCCTGTATGAAAATGTAGAAAATTTCTGGGAACCTCATCCTCCACTTAACCACTGCTGCTCAGAGAATGGGCTTAGAACCAAGTGGACAAGATCAGATTAGTGGGCTGCTAGTTCAAGAGTGCCTTTTAGCATGTTGAATGCTAGCTAACCATTGTTCTTCAAGCTCAACTTCAAGATCTTGGGGCTGGCTTTGAATATAATTCTACTTAATGTCACTGTTGAAAACCAAACAAAAGACACTCCCACCTCTGAAAAGAAAAAATGATCTGCTTGAGAAATAATTACCTCAGATTATAATAGTTTTATAATCTCTGTTATATTCCACATATAATACTTGTCTTAGTTCTTATCACTTGGATATTGATGTGGTCCCTTACTTCTTTTGGATTGAAGGTAAATACATAAATATTCTGTTCGTGTTTAAACAATATTTGGCACATGACTTATTGCTTATGACACCTTTTCAGAAAAATAATAGGGGCCTAAGTTAGCCAATGTCAGAAGTGGGCGAGGGTCAGTCCCCTTCTTCCTGACAGATACTTAGAAGTAAAGTAAATTTTGCCTTTTTATGGATTACAAATTGTTTTCTGAAAAGATACAAAGAGGAGATTCTTTTAATTATTTAGATATAAAATAGGTCCACAAAATTAGACCCCAAAAGGTGCAAATGAGTTGAGATCGATTATGGACTCATAATGACTTTCAATGTCATTCAGAGGCACATCCCATCTGTGAACTGTTGTTGGGATAAAAAATGATGAACTGAGAAATTTATTCACAACCTTAGAAGGAGGCAAGGACTTAAATAGTCCAAGAGAATTATCAGCTCAAGCTGAGTGAGAACTGGCCTTGGTGGAAAAGAAAGTATAGGAAGGAGAGGTGGATTGTATGGATCCCAAGCTTGATTGCATTTTGGTTATCTTACCCTCGAAGCTTTCTCCTACAGGAATTTTAATGCAGAGAGAAGACATCATGTTGGAATGCGTATTTCTACCAAATAAACAGAGTAAAACAGAGTAAAATCTTATGTGGAGAAGATCTGTGACGTGATTTTAAAAGGAAAATTGAGACTTTGTCATTTAGGAGGAATAGACCCAGCAGAAATTGTGATACCATTAACTAAGCATGACATTGACAAATTTATGGGCAGAAAGTGAATGTTGGCAAGGAATTTGCAGTATTTTTTTTGAGAGATTAACACTAAATATCCCAAAAGTGATAGAATTCATCTTATAAACAGAGCTTATTGGATTCTGCATCACAATGTATGGGAAACAACCATATCTCCACCCTGTACATTTTATATAAATGCAAACAAACAAGGAAAGGCAGGTCACTATTCAGAAAAATTAAGTAAAGTGGTTCACAGTCCTTATAATTCAGTTCAAATATAAGAATTCTATGCTATTCTCTTGGTATTAACAGATTTTTTGGAAACTCTCAACATAGTTACTGACTCTCAGTAAGCTGAAAGTGTGGTATTACATATTTAGACTGCAGAATTCATCCCTGCTGAGTCAGAATTAACTTAACTATTTATTGAGTTACAAGATATAATAAGGAATACAAAGCATCCCTTATATAAAACTCACATCTGATCCCATATATGTCTACCAGGCTCTCTAGCACAAGGAAATGATGAGATTGATAAATTATTGTTAGGAAATGTATGGGAGGCCTCAGAATTTCATAAAAAAAATCATGTCAATAGTAAAGGTCTAAAAAAGGATTTTTCCATAACCTGGCAACAAGCCAAGGAAGTTATAAGTAAATATCCTACTTGTTGATTTTACAATCGGACACCATTACCAGCAGGATGTAACCCAAAAGTTATTCAGGGTAATGAAATCTGGCAGATCGATGTGTTTCTCTTTGCAGAATTTGGTAATTAAAATATGTAAATCATGGCATTGACACATATTCAGGAATTCAATGGGCAACTGCTCTGAGTTCTGAAAAATCTGATTCTATAACCATGAATTTGCTAGAAGTTATGGCCATCATAGTTATACTTGCACAAATTAAAACTGACAATGCTCCAGGTGATAAAATGAAACATTTTTTTTTTGCTTATGACAATATAAAGCATACTACAGGTATACCACATAATCCTACAGACCAAACAGTAGTAAAAAGATCAAATCAAACTCTAAAGGATATGCAAAATAAACATAAAGGAATAACAAAACCCCCATTAATAGATTACATAATGTTCTATTAACTTTGAATTTTCCTAATGCTAACGAGAAAGGAACAACAGCTGCAGAGCAACACTGGATAATAGAAAGAACTACAGAATTACATCAGCCTATATACTTTGAGGATGTGCTCACCTCAGAATGGAAACCAGAATATGTGTTAAGTTGGGGATGAGGTTTTGCTTTTTTTTCTACAGGAGAAGATAAACTGTGAATGCCATCAACATTGATAAAGGTTTGATTTGAACAAGAGAGTCTATTTCGTGAGAAGAGGTGTTAGTTCATCAACTAGCATGACCATCCAATTTAAACTAATTTATACCACTCATACATGCTTTTCATTTAATCAGATATATCTTGCCAAAGTTAGTCTCTGGGACATATTTTTCTTTTTGTCTCTTAGGAGAATGAAGACTAAGGAATCTGAAGAACACTGGACAAATGCAACAACTGAAGAAAAAGGACAAATAATCTAGAAAAAAATGTCACAAGGAAAAGAAGAAATTGTTCTATTGGTATATCACATAAAATTTCATAAGTCTTCCTAAATGTCTGTTTCTGCTCTTCCCTATAGGCACTTTATACAAATGTTCCTTTTGTAGTCCCAGTTCAATTAAAAATTAAAGCAGGCTTTGGAATTGGAGAATGGCTCTCTCCTTCTTCAAACCCTAGCATGTTGTTAAAAGGAAAATGCAAAATCTCTATATCAAGTCAGAAAAAAAGGACCACCTTCGATATAGGACAACCAAACAATTAAGGTTCTGTTCTATTGCCACTAATTTCAATTCTTTGATTCTATTTTGATTCTTTAAACTTTTCTTAAGGTATGAATTTTATATCACAATTTATAAGATTCATATATATATATATTTAATTTTTATTATGATATTAATTGTCATATAGAGTACTAATTAATTCTAGAGAAAGGGCTTCAATTAGGCTGCCTATACATGTCTTTGTGGTTTGAGTCTCTTATCAGTTTTCTGCAGGAAATCACGGCCAGGCATAAACATCAAACTGAAGTTCTCCAGGAAGAAGATGGGGCCCCACAACAATCCATGTGGACAATAGTAATCAGTCACTAAAGGCTGACAAACATCATCCAGATCACAGATCAGGCCTAACATCAACTGAAGTCTCCAAGGAAGAAGATGGCGGCCCCACAAACAATTCCATGTGGGCACAATAGGTAAGAATCACTAAGCTGACAGAAACATCATCTACAAGATCACTTTGGACTACAAAAGTGCTCAAAAGCATTCTGAGAGGGCTAGCTGAGATGATCCAGTTTCAAAGACTACTTGAATAAGGACTTGAGATAAACCCTGAACTTTGGCATTATGGATAACAAAGAATATAGTTACCTTTCCTAGAATTTGACAATTAACCCAAAATTTTTCTTTTCAGAATAAAGATACCTTCACCCATACCCAGGAGGATGCAATTTTAAGAATACAACGCCCACATTCCCAAAGTGGTGCTGTGTGTTGGGTGGTTTTTTGTTCTTTTAATGGGTTTTGGGTCTGGGATAGATTTCATTGTATAGGAGGGTTGGTTACAAGTCGTTGTTAAGGGTTAGGAAAAGGGCTAGGCAAAGGAGATTAGATTTAAGGTGTTTTTTTTTTTTCAAAAAAAGAGACAAAAGAAAAAGACAACTAGTTTTAAATACTTTACATTGGATTGGATTGTTTTATATTGTATACACATTATATATATTAAGATTGTTAGAATATGCCATACACATATTTCTAATCTTGCTTGAGATATTGTACTTATTCCATTCATTTAACAATGTAATGCAATTTGCTAATTCTTGAATGTTATTACCAACAATTAGGATATACAGAAATGAAAGTTAGTAGTTAGAAATTACAATTGAACTTGTAGTCATATTAGGTGTGTTTTCAAGATCGAACAAATATATTTTAGATAGACAGGTCATCTACAAACCCTTCAGATATCTACATAATATGGCATTTAAAATGTTTTAATAACTTAGGAATTTTTCTTTTTTGCTATGACTATGAGACATGTCGGCTCCTGGCAGTATCAATCTACTTCAGAGAAAATATGGGCATTGAAGAAACTGCATATGGACTTACCTTTCATTGTGGCAAAAGTTAGCTGCTAGACAACAAATATCCTCAAATCAACTGCTGATAAACAGGACAGACAGGACATGAAACAAAGGACTACCGATTCTTGCCAAAACAAGTGTGGTTGTGGCTTTAACAAAAGGCATCTTCTGAAGCCAGGACAATATGGCACCATCCCTGAAGTGAGTGGCCTTTGCAATCTTGAAAAGGTACCATGCCCTTTTCTTTGCAGGCAGATGAACAGGGAGAGGGCTGATGGCTTCTGATGTGCAATGGAACATCAGATGAAACAGTTATTCTTGAAGAATAACTAAGCTCACCCCACTCAGTAGTAGACTGGCATTTAATAGAGGGATGTGGAGAAGAACGAGATGCCGAGATGAAGCCACATATACACAGCCAATAAAAGAAATTGTCAGCTGAATTGAAAAAAATCAACAATTTCCAAAATTTAAAATCCTGAATCATGACATGACACTAATGGAATTCAGGTGTTTCTGGTACATAGACTGTTCTCAACAAACATGAGGTCAAACTGTTGATCTTGTATACATCCTAGTTCATAAATGAGTCTGTCAGATATACTAAGCCTATAGGCTGAAGATGATGCCCCAACACTGTGGAGAATCCTCAGGTGACTGTCCAGGCAGCTGGCTGTTTCTGTCAGCTCACATTTTTTTGGAAGCTGTTTGCATGCACTTCCTGTTGTTATTTTTTATCATGTAGTATTATTTCCTTCTTGGGTCTCTGAGCGAGTTGAATATCAGTTAGTTATAGTTTTCCTTGTTAAGAATTTCAGAAAAGAAACTCACTAGAGGTGTAAGTGTATAAATTTGAAAGACGTTATAAGACAGATCCATTAGTAATATGAGTTAGAATAGAAAGTGAATCAGGTACATTTTGGACTTACCAAAACAGGATAGATAATGGAATTATTTTCTCTGAATTTGTCAAATGCAAATGGACTAGACATTGTTTAGGTATTTATTGCTTGTATATATGGTATCTGGTTATTGTTCTTTTGTATATAGTTTTTCTTATATTAGTTATAACTTTTTTCCTTTTCATGAAAATAGAAAAGGGGAAATATAGTGATATTTTATTTGTATTGAAATGTGATTTTATTTGTATGTTAATAAGGTTGCCTTGTGGTCAGAGCAAGTCATAGCAGAAGCTGGGCAGTGGTGGTGCACGCCTTTAATCCCAGCACTTGAGAAGCAGGGCTAGGCGGATCTTTGTGTGTTCAACAATACAGCCAGCATGGCGACACATGCTTTTAATCTCAATACAAACCATAGAAACCCTGGAGGTCTGTATAGACAGGCAGTGACAAGGGGGTCATGTGGCTGGGTTTACAACCAATGAGAAAACAGAACAGAATGTCTATAAAAAAGAAAAAAAAACATGGAAGTAGCTCTCTTGCAGAGAGGAAAGACAGAGCAGCAGTGAAGGGGAAGGTTTTCAGCTCTCAGCTATTGCTCTGACCTCTTGGCTTTTAACTCTGCAATTGGCTGTGTTTCTTATTTAACAAGAAGGTTACATCTACAAACAACAACAAACCAACAAGCAATAACCTGTCTCAACAAAACACAGTAATGATGGTGTGCACCTATAGTCTAAGCACTGGGGAAGAAGCAGGTTAAAATCAAGGCCAGTCACCCAGCACCCCTACCAAAAACAAAACAAACAAAAACTGAAGAAAGGCTCCAGTGGTCGAATTTAAGAGGATTTTATCACTCCAAGAAGAAGTCCCACACTCCATTAACAGTCACCCAACCTCTTCTCTGCTTCTCCAGCAGCTGTCGGTGAACCAACAGATATTACTGCCACAGCAGATTTGCCAATTTGGGACATTTTTTGGACTGCAAAACCACTTCAGCAACAGTGCCATATTGTCCTGGCCTCAGAGGACACTTGTTGCCAAAGCTGCAACCACACTTGTCTTGGCAAGGATCAATACTCCCTTGTTTTTGTCCTGTTTATCCATTTTGGATAGCATACAGTCAGCAGTCAATTCGAGGGTAATTTGTTGCCCAGTGGCTAACTTTTGCCACAATGAATGTTAACTCCATATGCATTTTCTTCAATGCCCATATCTTCTCTGATGTAGGTTGGTACTGCCAGGAGCCAACATGTCTTATAGTCATTAAAAAAAGGAAAAAAAATCTAACATATTAAAACATTTTAAATGCCAAATTATATAGATCTCTGAAGAGTTTGATGTTGACCTTTCTATCTAAAATATATCTCTGCTTGATATTGAAAACATACCTAATATGACTACAAGTTTGATTGTAATATATAACTACTAACTTTCAATTCTTTATATCCTAATAGTTGGTAATAATAACATTCAAGGATTAGCAATTTTCATTACATTGTTAAATGAACTGTATAAGTACAATATTCTGAACAAGATTAGAAATATGCAAACAGCATTTTCTAACAACATCAATCACAATATAAATAATTTGTACACAATATATAAAAATCCAATACAGTGTAAAGTATTTAAAACTAGTTGTTGTCTTTCAAAAGTAGATTCAATAATCTACCTTTTTATCTATATCATATCTATATCCTCTCTTTTTTCATTTCAGTGTAGATTCAATAATCTACCTCTTATCTATGTCCTCTTTTTTCTTTTCTTTTTTTCCAACAAGAAGCTTATATCTAATCTCCTTTGTTTAACCCTTTTCCTGACCATTAACAACAACTTGTAACCAAACCTCCTAAGCAATGACAACTATCCCAACCCCTAAACTCACTGAAAGACCAAAAACCACTCACTCCACCCCACCTCTTGGGAATTCTTAAAATTGCTTCCTGTTGTTTGTGGACTAAGGCATCTTTAGGGGATTCTGAATAGAAAAGTTTGGGTCCATTTTCAAGTTCTGGGAGAGGTA
>NW_023413224.1:0-15613 GCF_903995425.1 Onychomys torridus
AGCTAAGAAATGAAACAAGCTACATGTACTTTGAAGAATGGACAATGAAAATGTGGTACATATAAACAATTGAATTCTGTTAATGTGTGAATAAACATAAAACAATAAAAATATATGGGTAAGAGGATGGTGTACTAGCTGGTTTTGTGTGCCAACTTGACACAAGCAAAAGTTGTCAGAGAAGAAGGAGTCTTTGTTGAGGAAATACCTCCCTGAGATCCAGCCGTAAAGCATTTTCTCATCTAGTGACCACTGGGGGAGGGCCCAGACCATGGTGAGTGGTACCATCCCTGGACTTGCAGTCCTGGGTTCTATCAGAAGGCAGACTGAGCAAATGAGGGGAAGCAAGCCAGTAAACAGCACCTCTTCATGCCTTCTACATCAGCTCCTGCCTCCAGGATCCTGCCCTGTTTGAGTTCATGTCCTGACTTCCTTAAATAATGAAGACCAATTTGAGAGTGTAAGCCAAATAAATCATTTTCTCCCCAACTTGCTGTTTGGTCATGGTGGTTCTTCACAGTCATCGAAACCTCAAGAAAGACTGAATTAGAAATGATTATACTTAATGAGGTAACCTACATGCATAAATACAAACACATGTTCTTTCTAATTGTGGATTTAGAGATTCCATCTCCAGATCTTTAGATTTCAGTAAATAACATGGAGTAAACATGCAAGACAGATAAGCAGAAATTAATGCTTTCATTCCTTGTCTTCCAGAAATTGATAGTAAATTTTTATTTTTGAAGACACCACACCCTGTGGACAAAGGACTTGGAGTAATCAATCTGGCACAGACCTGGAAGCCTCCTGCCCCAAGGATGAGCTCTCCTAGCACTAGATGGTGCTGTACAAACTGCCAGAGGAGAAACGCAATCAATAGACTCAATGAACCATGAAGCCTATGAAATACAACAAGAAGTTGCCCTGCAAGATACACCCAAAGTGCAGTAGTGACACATTTATATTAGAGAATCAGCTTTGTAATTAGACTTCAGGCTCATTCAATTCAGTGGGAAAAAGCCTTCGCACAACAAACCTAATGTAGCATGTATGATTGGGGAGTTTATAGAAATTATTAACTACCATTTCCCTTGACAAATATAATTTCCCTGTTTTTTTCTACTTTAAAACTAAAATATATAGTTTTAACACACCACTTCTGATCCCAGTTTCTCCACCCATCTCCTCCATGTCCTCCCCTCATCTGTCAAAAGGAGAAGTGGACACGAGCTCCATCTTTAACCTAGAAGCCATCTCCAACAGATTACCACTCTCATAGAAAAAAACAGTGTTCTCAAATGGATTCTCACTGGCTGTATAAATCCCTCTTACGGTCAGGCCTCGTGCTCAGCAGTAGATGGACAACACAATACAAAATCAGTGGGATTTGGGAAGGTGAATTATCTCATAATGCTTTGTCAGGTCATTTTTCTTTCCTTGCAGAATTCCACCCCCTTCCATGCTCTCTGTCATTAAAAACCAATGAGCACCTAAAAATAATAATGAAATAAATATTATAAAGTCAATCAAACATGAATAGGACAAAATAAAAAAATGAGCCCAATAAAAAGCATAAGAAATATATATAAACAGATACACATACATTTGCTCACACACAGAAATCTCATAAAAATGCAAAACAGGAAACCATAATTTATGTGCAAAGTACCTGTCAGAGTGGTTTATAGAGTCAGTGAGAATCCATTTAGAAATTATTTTTCCTGTTTGGTTATCAATTTGAGATAGCTTTTAAGTTAGGGATGGTAGCTTGTATCCATGTCTAGCACTGGTTCAGCACTGGGATTCCATCTGGCTTCTATGTGTGCAAAACATTTCATAATGTAACTGGTAACCACATTCTTCCAAATTAAAGACTGAAAAGGAGATAATTCTTTTAGAACTCAATGAGATTACATTATATCTTTAAAGAACATAAGAAAATGAAAATTATGATTTATTTCTTTAAACACCACATAATAGTTCACACATATTTTTTGTGAATAACTATAATTATTGCATCACTATTGTGGGTGACTATGCCAAGTTTCCTCTCAATGTCTTGGTATCTGAGGGAAATGAATTATATGCTTTTTTGGCAGGAGGAAAATAACAATTTGTGATTTAAAATAAAATTTGCAGTAGCATATCTCTCTCTGTCTCTGGGATTCCCTGATGAGTTATTTTAGACACTCAAATATAACTGTGGAGATTTGTCCTGCATGCTACATAAGGTTAAAGACATGTGCCACCAATCCTGTTTCTGTTCTCAGTATGGCCTTGCACTCATACACATCCCATTGGATCTCTGCCTCCTGAATGCTAGGATTAAAAGTGTGTACTATCCTTGCTGGACTTCTATGTTTACCATAGTTGCTGGCTTTTTCCTCTGATCCTTGGATAATTTTTATTGGGGTACACAGATAAAATATCACCATACCTCTTGAGCCTGCCCACACATTTCCAATCATCAGCTGCTGTGCGGTGTTCTGTATGTCAAATGTGTTGCTCTGATGGGTTAAAATAAATAAAGTGCTGATTGGCCAGTAGCCAAACAGGAAGGATAGGGTAGGCTGGACAAGGAAGAGGAAAATGCTGGGAACAGGAAGGCTGAGGAGAGAGATACTGTCAGCCACTGCATGACAAGATGTAAGGTACTGGTAAGCCATGAGCCACATGGCAAAATATAGATTAATAGAAATGGGTTAAATATAAGAGTAAGAGGTAGGCAATGGTAGCCCTGAGCTAATGGCCAAGCAGTTTAAATAATATAAATGTCTGTATGATTATTTTATACATGGGTTGTGGGACCACAGGGGCTTGGTGGCACCTGGAGAGAAGCTCTCCAACTACACTCAGCCCCACTATTTTCTATGCTTCTACTAGGTTCCCCCTTAAGCCCACTGCAAGTGCTCAATTGCTGCTCTTCTAATCCAAAGTATCAAAGTCCACATTCCTCCAAGCAAAAGCATGGTTAGGCCTAATATCCTTCTCCTCATACCAACTTCTGTCTTTGTTAGGGTTTATTGTTGTGAGTAGACATCATGACCATGGCAACTCTTATAAAATAAAATATTTAATTGGTGTGTTTTCTTACAGTTCCAGAAATTTATTCTTATCATCATGGCAGGAAACATGACAAGAATTATGCTGTAGTAGGACCATGAATTCTATAACTGAAGAAACAGCAAGAAGGTATTGGATATAGACCCTCACACACACCCCCTTGTGATACACTTTTTCCAATATAGTCACATCTACTGTGACAGTCCATAGCTCCTATAGTGCCACTCCCTATGAGCCTATGGGGAACATTTTATTCAATCTACCATAACCAACTTGTAGGAAATATACTTATGTGACAGTACTTTATGATAATAAATATCACTTGCATTCCGAGACTGAAACCTTTGCCAGACCACACAACCAGGATGATTAATATACTTTCAGGTCATTTACAAATTAAGACTGCTTTCTTACTGTCTACTCATTCATTTTTTTGTAACTTGCCTTCATGAGAATACTGTAATAACCGATCTTACTTGTCTTGGATTTACCATGCAATCAGATTTTCCACCTAAGATAATGTACAGCTATAATCTTAATATGTTTTTTCATGCTCTTGACTCAAGACTAATTCAAGTGAGTTTGTATGAATGTGGGATAAAAATTTGCTGAAAATAGAAAATACAGTTTTGAATACATCTTATAAAACAAACACCCAGAATAGTTGAAGAACACATACAGATATTGGTGGATAAATGATGTTATTTGTAGTATTGTTTCTTATTTGATTCAGTTGGAATCAAACACAAGGGATCATACTTGAAAAACTTTATGAAAGATTTCTTCTGTAAACATCCCTCATTCCTCTCTGAGGGGTGGCTTTGTGGGTTGTTCAATGAATACAGAGAAACGATCTTTGTGAAAGGGACACACACACACACACACACACACACACACACACACACACACACACACACATACACACACACATGTGGGGAAGAAATGATCAATAAAGAGACATAGAATCACAGATAGAGACAGAGATTAAGCCTCATTTAACCGACAGACAGCGAAAAAGGAAAAACAGAAAGTATGAAATGTGAGTGCCAGTAATCATTAGGATTTTTTCTTACAATGAAGTAAGAGCCTTTTAATTAAATTTCAAATACTCCAATGGTACACAAGAATTGTGATAAAATTGATATAAGAGGTTGTAGCTGATAATCAATCAGTCTCCATAGCAATGTAATAACGTCACTTGAACCTGAAAGCTAGAAAGAAAGAAATACTTATTATGATTGTAACTAGAAATGTTCAGTGAAGTGGAAAGAAGCCCCAGACCCAAGTCCTGAGAACTTGGATCATGACAACCATGTCTAACCACATCTAAAAATTCAGATTCAAGACTAACATTTAGCTTTTACTACCACAGGGTTTTCTTATATTTTAATCTTATTGTGGTGACATTTTATTTGTGCTCTAACAAATAAAGCTTGCCTAGGAATGAAAGCAAAAAGCCAGCCACTATATTAGACATAGAGGTCAGGCAGTGGTAGCACACACCTTTAATCCTAGCATTCAGAGAGCAGAGATCCATGGGATCTCTGTGACTTCATGGCCACACTGGGAACAGAGCCAGGTGTGGTGGCACACACCTTTAATCCCAGAACTAATTAACCATAGATGTCTGGAGGTCTCTATAGACAGACAGGAAATGATAGAGCTAGGCAGAGAGAGCAAGTGATGTAGTTGGGCAGAGAGAGGAAATAAGATGGCAGGGTACAGAAAGGAATATAAGGCATGATACATATGAAGCTCTTTCTTGAAACTGTCTTGCGGCTAAGGATTTCATAGAAGTAAAGACATGGCTGGCTTGTTCTGTTTCTCCCGTCTTTCCACTTTCACCCCAATATCTGGCTCTGGGTTTGTTTTTATTAATAAGACTGTTTAGTAATTTGTGTTACATCTTATAATTGAAGATTTTCTTATAAATTTTCCATTAATGATTTCTGAAAATATTCGTGTGTGTGTGTGTGTGTGTGTCTGTGTCTGAATCTGTGTCTGAGTGTGTGTCTGTGTGTTTTACATTTCACTGCACCTGTGAACACCTGTAAATATTCACTTCTTGAGTTATGTATGTGTTTTGTCTTCAAATACTCACATTCATTGTGAGGCCCCTAAGCAGACATACTGCAAGCATGGGTGTCTGCAGATACTTGTTGTCTACAGTGTCTGCTCTGTAGGCCAACACTTCCCAGAACAGTTGTGATCTCCATCTTTCCACTCTCAGTTGTAATCCTGAAGATCACTGGACTGTTTGTCTTCTCTGATATCATGAAACAGGCTGATGTTACTCTTTCTAATTCATGATTTAAGAATTGTTTGTGGAAAATTTACTACATTTATATTAGGATGTTTTATAATAACTGTAGGTTTTATACCAAGTGGATGATACTGTGCAATGTTTCATCTCCTTTTTACGTGACTTCTTTTTCAATACAGCATCAACAATATTCCACCAAAGAACAGAGATCAATTTTATATGTGTCCAACCACTAACCTCATAATCCTATTCAAGGAGCAAGGGCAAGATATTTTCTCTGTTGATGTTTGGGCACAGCAGAACCATCTTTCCTCAGGGTTTCTGACACCCTCAGGATGTGGTTTTCACACTGTATTTCTCACACAGTAATACATGGCTGTGTCTTCATTCTTGAGGCCACTGATCTACAAGTATGCAGTGCTGACAGAAGTGTCCAAAGAAAAGACAAACCAACCTTTGAAGTCCTCAGCATATGTTGGATTTCCAGTTTTGGTGTTGTTCCAGCCCATCCACTTCAGTCCCTGTCCTGGTGCCTGCTTCACCCAGTGCATTGCATAGTCTGTGAAGGTGTACCCTGAAGCCTTGCAGGAGATCTTCACTGACTGTCCAGGCTGCTCCTGTTCAGATCCAGACTGTACCAGCTGGATCTGTGCTTGCACACCTGTGGAGAGAACATGGGGAAGTGAGGGGTCATAGAACTACCTCAGTTTCCTCTGCAGCTCTAGGATGCCTTACTTTGGGAAGCTGCCAGCAGGTAAAGGAGCCTCCACACCCACTCCATGATGTAAGAGATTGGGACACAGTAGTTTCTGGAGACTAATCTGGTACTTTCTTACGAGGTGAGGGAGTAGGGTCTCACATTTCTACTCTCAAGGCTTTGCATATGGCAGATTTGTATATGGCCATGTACTTAACAAAACCAAACATACAATCTAATATACAAAGATCCATAACTCTTGGTCCCCTTTCAGTGTCTTGTGTTCATGTCTTCAGGTGCGTTGTGTTGTTCCACAAGGCCTCAGCTTGAGCTGGGTCTGCACACTGATGTACTCACCCATGTACCTCACAGTCTCACTCCTGATCCTGCCTAACAGGGAAACAGTGTCCTATGCCTCCCATTCATCATGTGCCTGTTCTATTCTGTACTCAGACTCAGTGACTTTATTCTTTCCAGTGGAGCTGCCCTCTGTACACTAAGACCTCTGCAGCAGTCCTTCCTTGCCTATTGCTTCTAAGTGGGTGCTGTTCTCTAAGTCTTAGGGTTCTCTGCACTTTCATATCAGTGTCTAACTGTTCTTGATGAAGCAGGTAGAAATAAGGTATATTTCTATTTAAAATGATAGAAGCTGTGCTCTCCATTTACATAAGTCATATAATAAAATTTATAGCTCTGAAAAAGTGTAATGGGATACATGAGGAAATTTGGAAAAAATTATATACTATAATTAACATTAAATTAAAAATTAGCATAATAAAAATTGAGAAGCAGACTTTGTAATAAAGGCTAGTTCAGATATCTCAGGTGAGGGATCAGAGGTTACACAAATATATTGATTTTCTTAAGACCTGAGTTTGATTTCTAGTACCTACATCAGGTAGCTCACAACCACCTATAATTCTGGTTCCAGGGTAAACCAACTATTTCAGCCTCTTTGGATAAATATAAGCATGTTCACATACCCACACAAAGACATGGGCACATAATTAGACTAATAATAATTTGAAAACAAAGAACAGTGTATTAATCAACCAACCTCCATGAAAAGTCTCATACTAAAACATAAATTTGGATTTACTTTTTGTAATATTGTAACTGACAATAAATCTGTGTTCAAATGTGAAGAAATTGCAGCACAGATGATCTGTTTTGGATAATTTGAAATCTCAGGAAAACCCTTTGCTCATTTTAATCTCATTGCTGCTCTTTCATAATCCAAACATAACAGAACTGCCATCATTACAGGAATCTGATTCTACCTACTTTCCACATTTGATGCTTGTAATGAGATACAAAGAACAGCAATACATTGAGTGATAGAAACAGAGTTTGTAGAGTCATTGGAACCAGAAGTTATGAATAGTGTTGAGGGAGAAACTAAGGATGTCTAGGGATGTCTTGCATCTGACTTAAAGTGAAGCAGTGTTGTTTGAATGTGGATGTTAGTATGTGCTGACAGTGTGGACTAAGGACAGGCAATTATAACAGGATGCAAAACAAAAACAGTGGGGTGAGACAGGAAATGAAAGAAATGAATACAAGTTTGCTGTGCATATAGACCAGACTTTTGTATTGCACCATCCATTTTCTTGTAGCACAAATGCTATTTGTCAAAGGAAGTCAATAATTGCCAGCTTCAAAGTTTGGCAGTTTGTTCTGCACACTGGGCAGGGAGAGGAAGTAAAGGCTGATTGGAAGTCTTTTCTGGATTTCTGTGCACCTGGCTCAAGGATACAATTGAAACCACAGAGATTTGGTGCCCCCTGATGAATCACTCAGTGATTATTTTATCAATAATGTCTACTAGTCTTACCTGAAGCATTCCAATGTGTCAAGTTAGGGAAAAATGGGAGGAACAAATCATGTAAGGAACAAAACATGTAGGGCTGACAGGAGAACTGTGAACCAGGGTGGCATATGAGGGATACCACAGGTATATTGAAACATATTGAGACAGGACAGATGTTAGGAGGCAGAGGGATATACTCATGTAATTCATGTGGTAATAGAGAATGTGGAGTGAAAGTCTTGGTCACAGATGATGCACTGAAAACTCAGCCAGTGATCCAATATCAATGGAAAATTTTAGCAGAAGTGATGATAATAACTCCACTATATGTCAATATTTCATGTGTAAAGCTCTTAAACAAGTATGGATTAAATTTCCTGAGGTATTAGTCATTCATTGTATGTATGACATTCTACTCTTCTGCTCATCTAGTCAGTACTTAAATAAGTGCTTAACATTCTTGGTAAATAAACCAAAAGAAAAAATTAAGGAGCATTCCAGATAAAATACAAAATCAATCAGCTACATTGTTTATAATAATCTTACTTATTTAAGACATATTATTACTCAATAATAAATTCACCATCACCCTCTCAGTTTAAAATTAGCCAAATAATAGACCATCAATTACTTACAAAAATCAGGACTATGTCATTATGATACTTTCTCATCTGTCTATCAGAGCTAAGGATTTGATTTGCTTTTGAAGTTAATTTCTGGAGAATATCAGTAAAACTCTATAAGAAATGCCACACCTAAAGCAGAGTGAGTTGCTAGTTTATTCAATAATGCTGATGCTAAAGCAGTAGCTCCTAGAATTATTTCGTTATCAATCACCTTTTCTTCATGAGCTTCATCTACTGGAAGTACATTCCAATAAGATACTGGCATTATAGATATTTACACATTTCATAATTATCCAAAATGATCTGTAACTTCTTATTTACAAGACCTTTTAGACTAGAAAATGATGGGAAGGATACATATTCAACAAATTACTGGTAAAGAGCCTAAAGAAATCATTTTGTCATTTAAAGCGCTCACATATTCTTTAAACATGCCTCCAGATGAAATGCAAAACAATCACTTTATAAATCATTTATGAAAAATTATTACTCAACAACAAATTTGCTATCATTCTCTCAGTTTAAACTTCCAGCAACAGTGTTCCAACAACTACTTACAATAATTGGGCCATGTCAGTTGGGCATTTTTTTGGGGGGGACAGGGTCTCACTATATAGCTGTGGCTTTCCTCCAATTCACTATGTAGACCAGGCTAGCCCCAAACTCAGAGATTCACTTGCCTCTGTCTCCCTAGTGCTGGGATTTAAGGCATCTGTAGCTTATTTCCGCCCTGGTAGTAATTGGCAGGTAGCATTAGCATGCTACTTACTGTAGAACTTTCATAGCACGTTCTGATACTTTAAATGCTAGTACTCAAAAAGGAGGAATCGAACTTAGCTCCCTCCCAATTCCTCTGATCTTGTGCTCAAAGTGTATAGTGTTTCTATAAGAGGATCTTAACTTGACATTCTCAGAGGCATTGAAAGTTGATAAAAATATCCCATATTGTTTTGAGAGCATTTATTGTTTCTATGGTGACCGACATGCTGACAGGACAATTGAACAAAAGTGCTTTATCTGTTAATTTACTGACTTATATTTGAGTGGGCTCAATTTTACAGCACTGTAGATAAGAAAGCCAACTTTGGAATGTTACCAGAGAACGGTGTTGGTCTCACACTTTAGCAACAAGAGCTAAACAGACAAGACTGCACTTCAGCTCATGGAACTCTACATAGGACAGAAATAGAGAAGAGACAATGGTATTGGAAATGCAAAAATTCAGATAGTTAGGATGATGTAAAAATTGTGCAGCATCTACTCACTGAAACTGGAGAAGCAAAGCCTGCTGCAAGAGACATCTAAAGGAAAGAGTCAGGAATACTATATCCACATAGAGCATACTTGCTCATCATTAGCCCAAGGTAATCTGTGATGACAAGTAGAAAAATCAAGATGGTTTGACCAGTAATTCCACACAAAAATATAGAAAGAGGATAAAAGAGATATGAGGCAGAGCAGCAACAGTGAAGTTCAAATTGCTGCATTGGAAATACAAAATGTATATGAGAAAAACAGGGGCATATTAACACTAATATTGAGCAATAAATACCTGAAAAAGAACCAATTTGATGATAAGCATCTAAACTCAAATACAGGAATCTAAGAAGAACACAAGAAGGTCATATGCACATGTATACACACATGCACACAATCAAACACATAATCTATATACAGGTAACCTATGTTCCACTAAAATTGAGGAGAAGCTTGATTCTGAAGCCCTTCCAGAGTAGGCAGAAGATGCAGTTTTAAAAGAAGACAGGAGAATTTTCACAGTTATTGACAGTGAGGCCAAACAAACCAACAGGTGACAGGAGCATATGTCATTTCCTCAGCATGTTACATAAAGTTCATTACCCATACACAATCCCTTCTTGGGCTGGAGAGATGGCTCAGAAGTTAAGAGCACTGACTGGTCTCCCAGGGGTCCTAAGTTCAATTGCCAGCACCCACATGGTGCCTCACAACCATCTGTAATGAGATCTGCTGCCCTCTTCTGTGTACATAATAAATAAATAAAACTTTTTTAAATCCCTTCTTAGATACTCACATACTGAGGGATTTAGAACCAGAATCTCCTTCCTTCAGCACATGGTGGAGGAAGTGGACCATGCCATGTTGGATCTGATCATATTCTCAAACCTACAGAAAAGCATGAGGAAGTCGAATAAGTTTATTATATTTGTATTTGCAATTGTCTTTATGAATAACTGCTGTCAGAAACTAATATTTCTCAGCAGGTAAAAGCACATGCTACACAAATCTGACCATCTAAGTTCAGTCCTGAAACCCACATAAAAATGCATCTTGTTGTAGGAAGTATGTGAAATCCTAGCATGCCTCCACAGTGATGGGAGGTTTAGACAGGATATTCACTCATAATCTCATAGGCCAACTAAGTCTGGTTTGTATAACAGAACAGTAGAAACAAGTGAGATCCTGCCTCAATAAAAGGAAAAGAGAGAACTAACTCCTGAAATGTTGTTCTCTCACTGCCCGCCTGTTCCCTGGTCTATATTTATAAGCACACATGTACACACAATCACACACAGCTCTTTTGTAGAACACTAGATCAAGAATAAAACCAAAGATATTGTAAAAACTAATTTCTGGATAAGATATTGGAAACAAAATTAAGAATACTTTATATTAGGAGAGGCTATGAAATGAACATTTTATCTTAAAGCCCTCTCAACAGGAAGGAAATGTTTCCTGGTAATGGAACCTAACCAACTACCCAGGGTTAGGTAAGCCATAGATCTTGGATGAGAATCTATAACTTCCAATTTATAAATAGAATAATCACTAACTACATTCTAACTATTTATCCTTATGTCCACAATAAGTGTAGTTATCTGTACTCATCAAGAAAACTTGTCTTTCCTTCATGAATTAAATTTTTTAAAATGAGAGGATGAATTTAAAGACAGCATGGGTCTACAAGGGATGGTTTGTAGGGAAGAAAGGGAAGGATAGAATGGTGCAATCATAATATCGTTTAAAAAAACTATTTTAAAATAAAAAAGGAGAACAAACTTTCTGTTTCCTTAGTATAAGATAGACATAAACATAGTACCAACTGCAGGGTATACAGCTCAGTAGGCAGAATTGATTTTTTAATATTCATGAAACCCTGAATTCATTTCCCCACACCAGATAAAACACCTGTCATAGTGCATGCCTGCAGTATATCCAAGAAATCCGGTTATGTTGCAGGTGCATGAGAAGTCAAAGGTAATTTTTCTCCTTATAAAAATTTTGAGGTAAGCCTGAGACTTGTGTTGCTGTTTTTCCCACAAATACAATACGAACATAACTGTACAGATGTTTGTGCAAGAAATATTACATGAAGTAATCATTTCCACACACAGGAAAGCAGACTCCACCTTCCCTCTGTTTCTGCTGCACAGGCTGTCTTCTCAGTGTGTGCTCCACAGCACTTGACAGACTTCGAACCTTGTTCAACCCTTAGCATCCAGGAAGCCATGGACACTGTGTTCTTCAAGATACTTCCTTTGGATCTTCTGTCATGCCTCCTCTCTGATTTCCTTCCTCCTGCCCATGCATAGATAGTCCACTATCTTCTTCTTGTGGAATTATGATAGTTTACAGTAATTTAAAATTTTGAGTTTACATTTAAATTCAGTGTGCATGATAATTGTCTTGCTTTACATATAACACACCTGGATATGAGCTGCTGTCTCATACCTGTCATAATTAAAACCACAGATACTCTGAGCCTGAGTGAGTCCAAGTTCTCATGTTATTTATGTTGCAAAATTTTTAAAGGGACAAAAATAACACTAATGCTTAATTATACTTACACACACACATGCATAATATTTTTTCAGCAATAAAAATGATGAAATCATGTTAATTATAGGCACATTGACTGGAATTGTAGGTTGTCAAAATGAAATGACCACATGCTGGAAAACAACATCATGACTAAGAAATAACTTTGTTTCCTCAATCAGAGTCAGCATAAAGTTGCCCACACAACCCAATTTAATCAACATATTTATTGATATTCTAGTCAGAGCATCAATCACAAAAGAAGTAAAATTTATCAGAATTGGAAAATGGAAACCAATTAGGAAGCCAGGGACAGCAGTCAGGTGGTGGTAGCCCATGCCATTAATCTGATCACATGGCAGGCAGAGTCTCTGTGTGTTCAAGGACACTGCCAAGCATGGTAACACAAGCCCTTAATCCCAGTACTAACCATAGGGACCTGGAGGTCTTACAGTTCCTAAATTGGCTTCCCACAATGATGGGCTGTGATCTGTGGCTGGGACAGGTAAGTTAGATAAAACTACGTTGCTTTTGGTTCTAGTCTTTATCACAGCAATAGGAAGTAAAATAAGACAAGTCTGATTTCTGTCAGAATATTAAATATATTCTTAACATATTAGGGAAATCATTCTAAAACTTCTTTAAATTAGAAAAGTACACAATATAGAAGTTGAAATCTTTAGCAAAATTATGAAGCAGGAAGCATTGCACTAGGAGATTTCAAAACAAAATATGAAGTGTTAGTGATCCACACAGGATGGCAACAATGTAGGTGTTCAAGGAACAATGTAACAGAATTAAGTCTAGAGTCCCACCCACATATGTGAAATCAGTTTGTCTTTGAAAATATATTAACAATGCAAATTGATGTAGTCTAATTTCCGATTTCTCAATATATGAAGAAATCATATTTAAATGCATCACTGAGCCTTATTTAGCCATCTTCAGAAAAGCTGCATCCTATAGTAGAGAAAAATAGAGACCCACAACTGAATAATATGCAGAGAGTGAGAGAGCTTAGAACATTTGGTCCTAATGGGATATATCCATCAAATCTCTCCCCTCAGAGATTAGAGAACCCTGTGGAAAAAGTGACAGAAAAAATGTAGGAGCCAGAAAGGCATGGAGGACACCAGGATCATAAGACCCTCTAAATCAACTGAGCAAAGCTCGTATGAACTCAAGAGAATGAAGCTGCAAACACAAGGCATAAAAAGGTCTGCTCCAGGTCATGTGCATATATAATATATCTTTCAGATTCGTATTTTTATTGGACTTCTGAGTGTGTAAACAAGTAGATCTCTGATTCCTGTGCCTTCTCCTAGGCCTCTTTTTCTTTTGTTGATTTGTGCTGTCTAACTTTGATGTGATGGTTTTTGTTTTATTATATTTCATTTTATTCTATTATGTTTTGTTGTTGACAACAACAACAAACAAAAATAAATGAAAGCAGGGAACACAAACTATGATATATGTAAAAGAAATTATTGGAGAAAGTGACATGACATGGGAGAAGATTTTATAAATTGAAATTCATACAACAAAGTTATCAGAGAAAAATTTGACATAGGCAAAAGTTTCTGCAGAGCAAAGTATAGAGACAATCTAAAATTGGTAGAATATATTGAGAAAGAATAGCCTGGTAATGAGTTATAACTGGGAATGTAAAGCTGGATAAATGGTCTGTCAATTATCAGGTAATAATTGGGCATGAACCAAAGGAGTAGACACACATGTCAGAGGAAAGCAGAAATATTCCCATAAGTGCATGAGAAGTATTTCTCACCACACATCATCAGAGACATGAGAGTCAAACCTCACTGACCCCACTGAGACATCACTTCAAATTTTGTGTGGATATCCTCCAAAGGACTGATGGGGAGAAGTGCTGTAGAGGACCTGTATGAAATGAAATGCTCATGTATTGTTTTTAGGAATGTAAACTAGTGTAGCCCTTAATGGAGACAGAATCAGTCTGCAAAGCATATATAAGAGAATTATTTTAAGGAGGCATCTCACTCCTGGGTGCACGTGAGAAACATGAGAAATCTGCTGTTTAAGCACCAGTGCTCACTGCAGCGTTGTCCACCAGAGCAGTGATTTGGATAGTCATGTCAGAGTGTTGGTAAGTGAGGTAGTGCATGAAGCGTAAGTTGGTTCCAAAGGTAACAGGACAGATACAATTTAAATTGGTGACGAGTTTAAGGCAGGAAGATATAACGTTAGTTAATGTGGCAAAACAACAGAAGAGCAATACACCAATAGGATTTTGTTTAGGCAGAGATACATTCAAGAGCTCTAATGAGTGAAAGATAGTGACTGCTATATATGAAATAAAGTGCAGACTGAAAATTATCAAGTGCACAGACTTTAACTGGGCTTACCACATAGATCTGTGTTTTCTATAAATCACTTTTGCTTCATTCTTATGGACGATTTTTAATTAAAAAGCCTGTAAACAATCAAAAATGAAGCAGAACTGTCAGTAATATCCAGAGAATGGAGTAGAGACCCACACATGGCTAATATTTTGCACTATAAGGTGGACACATGTGTCAACATCAAACAGGCAGGTACTCAAGAATGTACATGTGCTGATTGGATCAGTGGTTTTCCACCAGATTCACCCAAGATGTAACACACATTTTTATAAGTATTTTGAGATGGAATATGGTTCTCTTCCAGTCATTAATCCATTGAAAATATTTACTCATTACCAATACGGAGGGTATCAGAGGAAAAATGAATTATTTTTCCTGCATAAGAAGTGGTAGAAGCTTTGTAAGAACAGTATCTAGGAGTGGAGACATATATATGGCACTTCCAGGAGAGAAAGGCACCTGTGACCGGGCCTGTGTGACACAGGATTCAGTACAAAGAGGACAATGATCATGTGAAATTAGAAGGACAAGTCTCCAACTGAGTTGGCCACTGTTTCTTAGAGCTCACAGAGCAGTGTATCTTATCTACAAGTCTCCACAAAGAGCCACAGGACATTCATTGGTGACTCCAGGATAGACCTGGCAGAACAAGATGATTCCTCAATGTCCAGTCTATGTGACTGTCATTCTTATTCTCAAACTAACCATGTTCACTTTCGGTCACCCAAATAGTCTGTTCACAAAGAACAGCAACTGAATTCTGGGCAATGGGAAGTTTGTGTATAACAAGCGATTGTCTAAGGCCTGTCAGGAGATAAGTCATCTTCTTTTTGTCTCTGCTTCCCCATCCACAATCACAAACACTGTACTAATCAAGAATGCCAGTGTGGAGCAAACCTGAGTCTAAAAAGAGAAAAGTTTGGCCAGGATACCTATGTTTTTCATATCTGATATCAGTAACATGAAAGACAT
>NW_023413225.1:0-5540 GCF_903995425.1 Onychomys torridus
CACGAAGTTCCTGATCCTGTTACCAGTCTGTGGCTACAGGGAGGGATCCCCTTTACAAAACCATTTGTGGTTTCAGGACACGGAGGGTGACGAGCAAGCTCTCGCTTGTTAGGCAGTGTTCACGCTGACATGGCCAACACAAATCCTCTGAAGAAGGGGTCCCTTTTCTCACCTAGCTTCTAGGAAGAGTGTGGCAAGAGCTTGTGGCATTGTCCACTGGCCTAACTCCATGTCAAGGGGCTCCAACACCTCAATGACCACGCTGAGATTCCCGTTTCCAACACTGCCAGGGACCCACCACCTCTGCTGAGGCCCTGCTTACCTTGACCTAGACTAGCCTGTGCTGTGGAAAATGCAGGACTTGAGAGCTGGAGAGAAGGCTCAGCAAATAAGAGCACTGGCTGTTCTTGCAGAGGACTGGAGTTCAATTCCCAGCACCCACACTGGGGTAACTCACGAGCACTCTTAATCCAGCTTCAGGGGATCCAGTACCCTCTTCCAGCCTCCATAGGTACCCACCAGCACTTGTACATACGTGCATGCAGACACATATCCATGAAAACATTAAAGAAAAAAAACAAAGGGAATACAAGACTTCCTCAGCCTAGAGGGGGTGTCTCCCTCTCTGACTCTGGCAGTAATAAGGCCAAACGTCATTTATAGAATGGGGCATTTTTTTCTTAGTCATCTGCCTGAGGACATCCTGAATTGTGGTACTTTCTCAGTCATCTGTTCCTGGGGAAGGCTGAGGATCTTCGTAATGTTGTATCTCCCAATATCCCTGGAATATGGATTTTTCTGAGCTCTGTTTCTGAACTTCCTTGCTTGTAGATCCTGGCTTATTCCTGTGGGTAGGAGAGTTTCAGCACAAAAGTGCAGTTAGGGGGCTGGTGGTGTGAGGGCTTGTTGCTCTTCCAGAGGGCCTGGGTTCAGTTCCCAGCACTCACTCACTTTGGGTGTCTCACAATTGCTTTTAGCTCCAGCTTCGGGGAATCTGATGCACTCTTCTGGCCTCCAAGGGCATGTGTGTACAACACACACACACACACACACACACACACACACACACACCTCTTTAAAGAAAAGATCTTGTACCCACCTTCCTTCTCTTACCAACTGTACCCCCCTTCTTAGTCCTCCAAAGCTGTGATGGACTGGATTTCAGATGTTTCTAGCTCTCTCCTTTTTTGGCAGCTCCTATCCATGGCTTTGAACTGTGACCACCTCCCCCAACCCCATCTGTATTTAGCCAAGTAGAAGTTATGAACCAGAAACTAATTTCTCTTGATTCCTTGGGGGCATAAAACACAACTAGCTTTAGCTAATCAAACAAAAAGAGGGTTTTCTGAGCAGCAGCAATCAGGTAGCTCCAAGCCAGCAGGAGGCTGGAAAGCCAGGCTTGAAATGGGACAGGCGCCAACAGAAACTGGTCAGCTATTTTATCTGGGAGCTAAGGAGGGGATGGGGGTGCTGATGATATATGGCTCTGTCTGTGATTTAGTCTCAGGGGGCTGGTGGCTCACATAGTAGAACACTTTGTCCCAGAATGCATGAGGTTCTAGGTTTGATCCCTAACACTAGAAGAAAACATGATAAGGAAGATCCATTCTCTTTGAATGGGGGTGTGTGGGGGGGAATGGAGAGTATGTCCCTGAGTTTGGGTCCCCTGCACTCATATAAAGAGCTGAGCACTGCTGTGCATCAGAAAGCGGGTAGAGACATGAGGGTCCCTGGAACTCGCTGACCAGCCAGTCTAGCTGAACTGATGGAAGACCCTATCTTAAAATATAAGGTGGGGAGCTACTGAGGAAGACGCCACATGTGTCTGCAGACATCTGAACATACATGCACATAGCATACACACATTCGGTCTCAGAGCTTTTGTAGGTATCCTTGCTAGATCATCTGCCCACTTCTTGGCTACAGTAAAAAGTTTCCTGATTTACTGTCCCACCAAAATATAAGGGGGTAAAGATTAATTCTAAAACTAAAAGGTAGACGTGCTGTTTTGTCCAAGGAAGGGGATTAAAACACAGGTAGTATGAAAACAAACAGCCAGTGCAGATGTCTATGGAGCCACCTGCCTGGCACTGCACAAACGTCTCCCGAATTCCTGGCCCAGCCTGCGGCACAGTAAACAGGGCTTTGATTCCAGCTACTGTTACACTCAGTGCCTGGGTCCATGACAAGCTGCCCAGAAAAGTCTCAAGAGTGCCCTCTGGTGTCTAAGAGGAGTCACAACTACTTAGAAACTCAGAAAAGGCTACTAACTGAATGAATCCCAGCTGCCTGGTCCTGGGGATAGGAGGACACTCAGGTATGTGTCTGACTCCCTCCACTGTATAAATGGCATCACCTATCCTGAAACCCAGAGAGAGTATCTGAACGTGTCTTCACTAGCTTTAGCTGCCTGCTTGATACAGTCTAGAATCACCTGAGAGAACCTCAATTGAGGGATAGCCAGATCAGATTGGCCTGTGACCACATCTAGAAAGGGCTGATGATTGGCGTGGAAGGGCCAGCCCACTATGGGTGGCACTATCCCTAAGAAAGTGGGCCCCGGCTACATAAGAAAGCTAGCTGAGTATAAGTCAGAGGGTGAGCCATCAAGCCGGGTTCCTCCACAGTCCCTGCCTTCAGGTTCCTGCCTCCAGTTCCTACCTGACTTCCCTCAGTGAGGGACTGTGCTGTGGAAGTGTCAGTCAAATAAATCCTTTCCTCCCTAAGCTGCTTTTGATCAGAATGTTTTTATCGTAGCAACGTGAATTAACTAGAACAGAGAGTTTGATGTTTTCTTTTATTATTATTTTTGTGTGTGTGTGTGTGTGGCACTAGGGATTGAACCCAGGGCCTCACATGCTAGCAAAGTACCCCACCACTGAGCTTTGGCCCCATCAGGATTTTTGAAGTCATCAATCCTGTGGCCCTCATCCTTCCATGGTCTCTCATCACTTCATTTCCCATCACTTCATTTCTCCTGTGCTGTTTTCAACAAAATCTCAATCATTCAACTTTACCAATAAAGACTCAGGAGCCAGACACTGGGGTGAAAGCCTGCCAGCTCAGAGAGGCAGAGCAAGCACCCAGCTGACCTTCCTCCTCTGCCAACACCCCGAACCAGAAGCCTTCTCCCTCTCTCCGCTGTCTGTCTCCAACCCACCTCCTCAAACTCAATGCCCTCCCTTCTACTTCCTGTGCGTCTCTCTATCCATCCTTTGGACTCCCTCTTACTCTCTATGGTTTTTGTTTTTTAATAATCCTATGTTCACTTCCTATCACCCAGTTGCCTGCTCTGTCTCTTGACCTATGGTTGATTTTATTGAATCCTGTTTACAATATTCAACAGAAAGCTCTTGAATTAAAGGTGTGCTAGGGCTAAGCCACACCACAACTAGAAACAGGGTTTTGTTTTTTTTTTTCAGTAAATATGGAAGTCTCGGGATTCACAGTGTGATCAAATATCCTGTAGTAATTCTACATTTTATTTCCTCTTGATCCACAAGAGCACTTCTGCTATGGTTAATATTGTCAACTTGGCAGGACCTAGAATTTCCTCTGTATGTCTGTCTGTAAGGCATTTCAGAACGGGTTAACTGAGTGGGGAGACCAACCCATAGGCTGGGGTCCTGGACTGAACACAAAGGGGGAAGGAACCCGAGCAAGGGCCTTCACGTCTCTGCCTCCTCCACCGAAAACACACTGTGACAGCTGCTCTCACACTCCTGTGTCCTCAGGCTGGAGGCCAGAATAAACCCTCCAGTTCCTTCAGTTGCTTGTGTTAGAGAAACGGGGAAAGTTACTGATACGCCGAGCAAGCCAGACTTCTTTCTCCCTTCTTCTCTTCTTGCAAAGGAAAAAATCCACCAAGCCTGGAGTAGTGATAGTGAGTAGTGAGAATAATCCCAACACTCAGCAGGCACAGGCAGGTGGGTCTCTGTGAGTTTGAGGGCAGCCTGGTCTACATAGAGAGTTCTAGGACAGCCAGGGCTTACATAGAGAGATCCTGTCTCAAAAAAAAAAAAAAAAAAAATCCTCAAGGCCGGTCAAGTTCAGTGTGTGTGTGTGTGTGTGTGTGTGTGTGTGTGTGTGTGTGTGTGTGTGTATGGAGGCTGTGTGTGTGTGATCATGCTAAAATCCTGCCTTCAAAGTGTTGGATTACAGGAATAAGCCACCATGCTTGACTCTTATTCCAAATATTATTCAGCATTTACTGTATGTCAGGTTCAATGTCAGATATCAGTGACAGGGAATGAGAAATTAATTGAATGAATATATACAGAGGTCATTAAACTGCGGTCAGGACTTGAGGGGCACCATGAGAAATGTTGAAAAATTGACAGAAAAAGGACCTGGTTTTCCAGGTCGGGGGAGTTTCCTTGAGCACTGATTAACGGCTGAGCTGTTATCTGAAGGGTGACTGGATCGAAATAGATGGAGAGTGGGGACCCGGAGAAATGCACCCGGTGGAAAGAACTGGAAAGACGGACTTCCTGGAGGTGCCTGCCTGTGTGAGGGAGGGTCTGGGAAGGTGGGCGAACAATGGGACCTTGGGTTGTGGAGACCGCCTCCTAAGGGCATGCATGAACGACTAAATGGTTTTAAACTGGCTGCTGTGTGCTGGATGGATTGACAGGGAGAAAGGAGGTTTCCACCAGGCAAGAGAAGTGGAAATGGGGAAGGTGGGTGGGCGGGTAGGAGGTATTTTGGCTTAGAAATCGAGACTTGATAACCCACTGGAGGCGGAGGGCTCCTGGCCAGAACGTTTCCTTTCTCCCTTTTGCTTCAAACTGGCCTGGCACTGTCACCCTCCCTCTACCAGTGACTCACAAAGGTGCACTTTACCGTAGGTCTGCTCCTCCCGGGTGACCTTGCTCCGCCCCCGGCCCGGCCCGCCCCCGGCCCGCCCCCGGCCCGCCCCCGGCAGGCCTGCAGTTCGCACCTCTCCCGGGAGGTGGCAGCAGACGGAAAACTAGCGGGTCACTTTCGCTGTCGCCTACCCCTGCTTCCCTGGATCTCATTGGGAAATTTCCCCATATCCCAGCTTCTCTAAAGCCGTCTTTCTGAGCAGCCTCAGAGGGCGGAGGGTGTGACTTCACCAGGGAATGTTTCCCGGGGCAGAGGCCTGGACTGACTCAGTGACTTTTGTGGCGGGGCCTCCCTCTTTATTTTTGGCTGTGGCCGGTTGCACAGGCTTCCTGTCCTTCGGCAGCCAAGCCACGGACCCACGGGGACATTCTTTCTTCCCTAATCAGACCTGAGGGTCAAAGAATGAGACAGGCGGAGCCCAAGTGATGACAGAGCAGGGAGTTGACCTGGGAACCCTGTTAGAATCTGAGACGAGTCTGGCCAGAGAGGGAGACAGGCTCTGCGAGGCTGTTGGCAGCAGGCTCAAAAGTGTGTAAGCAGAAGACTGAGGTTCATCAAGTGATGTTAGGGGCAAGAGAAAGAGAGGCCTGGGTAGCAGATGAAGAAGTACACCATGCATAAGGAGCAAAAACCCTGAGGTCAGAATTTCAGGGCCCTCCCCTTAGCTCCAGGAC
>NW_023413226.1:0-45484 GCF_903995425.1 Onychomys torridus
GTTTTTTAACTACAGAAAAAGATTTGATGTTCAAAAAGCTGTTGAGTTAAACAAATATGTAAATTTTAAAAGTACCTTGACTTCAAACTTGGTATAGGGATATGTTGCTTTTAGAAAAGAGTCTCTGCTTTTGTTTCCACAGAAAGCCAGAGGCTGTGGATTTGTTCCAGATTAAGATATATCAGGTTTGATCAGCCAAGACTCCCTGAAAGGTCTCCAATGACACCATGGCCCAGATGATCCAACACCCAAAATGGTTTCAAGGCAACTGGTTCAGAGGTTTCCTTCACGGAATACTCCATAATCCTAAAATTTTCTTGTGTCCCCATAAGATACAGCGCCCCCCTCCAGCAGGAAGTAGTAATAAAAACTATGTCCAAATTCCCAAAAAAATATCAAGCTGGCTTTGGACATAGAATTGGCTCACTCCTTCTCTAAACCCAAGCACATTTTTAAAAGGTTAAGAGATTCTTATGTCCCAAATCAGAAGAGCCCTCTGATGTAGGACAGAGAAAAACCACTATTTATTGATTATAAATGCAATCTCTTTTTAAAGATAAAAAGGGGATATGATATAGATATAACAGGATAAAAGGGTAGATTAATGAACTTACCTCTAAAGAGCAACAACTCATTTAAAATGTTTTACATTGGTATAATTTTTAGTCTATTGATACAAACTTAAATTAATTTTGTTCTACTGTGCATATATTTCTATTCTTGTTTAAGGTATTATGTTTGTACAGCTCATTTAAAATTGTAATGGATAATTAAAAATAGATTAATAACTGGTTATCTATGATAATCACACTCAAAGCCATGTTAGTTAAGTCTTCTAGGTATACACAGAGATATTTCAGAGAGACAGGTGATCTTCAAACACTTCAAAGGTCTACAGAATATGGCATTTAAAATATTTTTAAAATTTAGACTTTCTGGACAGTGAGACATGTCCGCTCCTGGCAGCACCAATTTACTTCAGAGAGGAGGATGGGCATTAAAGACACTTCATATGGAGTTTATCTTCACCTTGGCAAAAATAGCCATTTGGGTAAGAAACTGTTCTTGCCTGGACTGGGACTGGATGTGCAGGACCCATAGAAAGGTGACCACTGAACTTTGCTTGACAAAATGGTCCTTCAGTTTCCTGCTTCGCAGAGAAAACTGCTAGACATTCTACAGGACACTGAGAGAAATGACCGAGAGACTCTAGCCCTGTGGGCTGAAGACAAATGCCCCAATTTTACAAAGGAACATTAGATGAATGTCCAGGCTACCAGGTGTGTCTGTCTACTCTTGCAAGACTCCCGAAAAATGCTTGCATCTTTCTCCTGGTTCTCAGGGAATATTATATCCTTCTGAGGACTAGATAGTTATAATTTCCTCAATTATGATAAAAGATAAGTTAGATATAAAACCTTAGACTCACAAATAGAAGATAGATAGGTTATCTTCTTTAATATTGTAACTGTAATTCTTGCTTGATAATTGTTTTATTATCTGAAATTTTACTATATAAAAGTTAAAACCTTGCTGTTTTCAAAAAAAGAAAAGGGGAAGTGCTGTGGGATGTTCTGTATGTCAAATGTGTTGCTCTAATTGGTTAAAATAAATAAAGTGCTGATTGGCCAGTAGCCAGGCAGGAAGGATAGGGTAGGCGGGACAAGGAAGAGGAGAAGGCTGGGAACAGGAAGGCTGACAAGGGACACTGCCAGCCACTGCCAGGAGAAACAACATGGAAAGACAACGTTAAGCCACAAGCCATGTGGCAAATTATAGACTAACAGAAATGGGTTAATTTAAGATAGAAGAAGTAGATAACAAGAAGCCTGCCACAGCCATATACTTTGTAAGCAATATAAGTTTCTGTGTGCTTTCTTGGTTGGGTCTGAGCGACTGTGGGACTGGCGGGTAAGAGAGATTTGTCTTCACTGTGGGCCAGGCAGGAAATATCTAACTACAGGCCCCCATAGCCTTGTAACAATCATGATGTAAAATGTATTCAGTCAAACTCCAAAAGTCCCCATGTTCTATAACAGTCTCAACACTGTCTAAAAGTCCAAAGTTCAAAGTCTCTTCTGCGAGTCATGGCAATCTGTTAACTGCAATTCCTTGTAAAATGAAAATTAAAAAGCAGATCACGAACTTCCAACATACAGTGGCACAGGATATACATTCCCATTCCAAAAGGGAGAAAGGGAGCACAGTGAGGAAATACTGGGCAAATCAGTCCAAAAAGCAGATGACAAACTCCAGATCTGCATCTCCATCTCTGATGTCAAAACACTCTACAGTTCTCCAACTCCTTTCAGCTCTGTGGACTGCAACACACTTCTCTCTCAGGCTGGTTCCACAGAGTGTTAGCACCTGTCCATGAGAGGTGTCCATGACTACCATTCCTTCACACAAGGGCCTCTCTGGGCCTCCCTGCAGGGACACCCCTGAGACACATGATGGGCCTCAGCTGCTTTCCTTAGATGCAGACAGAGATTCCACAACCCCATGGACCACTTCCTTCATGGAAAGGACAACACTTTATCCTTCCTGGAGTAGATACTTATTCTTATTGATTTGTCTGGGGTGAAATCCTTCTAGCTCAGAGGCAGAGAAAGCACCCAGCTGGCCTTGCTCCTCCAATGTCACCCCAGTAAAGCCCTTTCTCCTACACCTCAGACAAAACACTTCCAACTGAATGTCCCTTCCTTCTACTTCCTGTGTATCTGTCTATCTATCCTCCTTACTTCCTCTTCTTCTCTATGGTGTTTTCTGTCATCCAGTTGTCTCTTGACCCATGGTTGATTTCATTTAATCTTTCTTACAATATCCAAGCTCTAAGATTAAAGGTGTGTCCTAGAGCTGGGCCATACCACAACTGGAAGCTGGTTTTTCTAGAAAACAATGCAATCTGTGGGTTCACAGTGTCATCCTATACTCCACAACAGTTTTTGTTTTATTTGGATGTCTGTTTTGTTTTGTTTTTTAAGACAGGGTTTCTCTGTGTAACCCTGGTGTCCTAGAAATTGTTCTGTAGACCCTACTGACATGAAGCCCTAAAGATCCTCTTGCCTCTTTTAAATTTAAAAGATTAAAGGCATATAACACCACTGCCTGGCTATGCTATATACTTTTGTCTTGTGTGTTTAATTAATTGGTTTTTCCTGTATTTGAGAACAAACCCAGGGGCGTAGGCATTTTAAAGAAGTCACACTGAGCCACATCCCCAGGTCTGTGATGTGTGTGTGTCTGCATGTGTGCTGTGGTTTCAGGTCACTGGGGACTGATCCTTGTGCCTTGAGCACACCAGCTAAGCATCTTATCACTGAACGACAGCCCCATCCCATCTTATAATTTTTTAATTTAAATTTTTATTTCATATGTACGAGTGTTTTGTTAGAATGCACATATGCATGTGGTGTTAACAGAGGCTGAGAGGGTGCTGGATCTCCCAGAACTGGAGCTATGCATGGCTGTAAGCCTCCCTGTGGGCCCTCTGAAAGAGCAGCAAGTGCTCCTAACTATGGAGATCTCTCTCTAGCCTACTTTTCACTAATTGCTGCTTTGAGATGAGATCTCATTGGATTTCACTTGCCATCCTCCTGCCTCAGCCTCTCAAGTAGAGTGGAGAGCATTACAGCAAACAATTCCAGGCCACAGGAGCTTGAGGCTGGGACTGGATCCTTCCTCACCCCTCAGAGGAACAGGAAGCTAAGCAGCCGCCATATTTCATAGCACCCATCATAGAAATCAGGTGAAATACAGCCTGTTCCCCACCCAGTGTCCTTTAACAGTAAACATGGGAGATGGACTCTGTTTGCTCCCCTACACACTGACTTCCCAACACTGTGTCTGTACTTCTGTCCCCACCATAGCCTGTCTTGTCCCCCCACACCTGTAATGAGCTCAGCCCTTCTCAGCCCTTACTGGCTGGGGACTCCTTCCCCTGTTTGGCTTCCACTGAAGTGTGTCCTCTCTGGGGCAGCACCTCCTGTGCAGCTTCTGGAATGATGTGAGAGATGTTTGTTTTCTCACAGAGGAGAATCCTTTCTAGTCTCCTGATTGCTGATTGTCCTCAGGCCTTCCTCCTCCTCCTTCTCTTCCTCCTCTTCCTCCTCCTCCTCCTCCTCCTCCTCTTCCTCCTCCTCCTCCTCCTCTTCTTCCTCCTCTATCCAGGGATGCTGGCACCTGTATGTCTATCTTCTCATTAATTTCCAAGGTGGCCTCTCAACCACTTGGTGACTTTACCCCCAAAGACCTGCTTTACTTCTCCTCCGACACCATCCTATGATCACTCTGTTGCTCTGCCAATGGAACCATCCTGTGATCACACTGTTGATCTGTCAATGGAACCATCATGTGATCACACTGTTGATCTGTCAATGGAACCATCCTGCACTGTGCTCTCAGCCCCCACATGGACCTTCTATCCCGGAGTTTGTTGATTGCTTCACTATTGTCATTTGTGTGTGTGTGTGTGTGTGTGTGTGTGTGTGTGTGTGTGTGTGTGTTTTGATTTGCCTCAGGGTCTCATATAGACCTGGCTGGCCTTGAACTCATGATCCTTCTGCTACCCTTCAGGAGCTGAGTTGAGATTACAGGCCTGTGTCACACCCACTCATAAGGACATTTTGAGTTAATTCCTAAGAATCTGAGCATATTCTCCCAATCATGTGCTATCAAGGATGGGTTTCTACTCTCTTAATTCTCTCCTCCTCCTCCTCCTTGTTCTTTGTACTTTCTCAGCTGTGGTCACTGTGTTGGAGGTTTGTAGGGAAAGTGCTGTTTTTAGGAACCTTATATAGAATTATTTAGATGTAAATCAAGTTATTCCACCTTGTCCTGGTTTTAAGAACTCTGAGGAGCCAGGCCTGGAGTTACAGGTCTGTGATCTGAGCTACTTGGAGTCTTGAGGCAGAAGGATTGCATGTTATAGTCCTGATTAGGCATACTGAGTGTTCAAACCTGTCTAAGCAACTTAGTGAGATTCTGACTCAAAAGAAGATGTGAAACGAAGCTGAACACGGTTCATAAACTTTTAATCCCAGCGCTCTGGGAAGCAGAGGCAGGAGGATTGTATATGTGAGTTTGAGACCAGCCCAGCTTACATAGTAAGTTTCAGGCAAGCTAAAAGTGGTTGTGGTTGTAATTGTTCTTATAAAACAAGAACAACAAAACACATGTTGAAAACTAATCGTCTTTCCCCGTGGGGTCTGGGAACAAGCTCAGGTCATCGGGGTGTGCAGCACGCACTCTGCCTGCTCAGTCGTCTGTCTGGCCCCCAAAACTCAGCCTATTGGAATCAGGAATCCTGATCTCTCTTCTAATGCAGAGGCTCCTCAGACTGGGGTCAAGGGCTCCACCTGCTCACAAACATCAGGGCTCCATCTGTCACAATCAAGCTGTCACCTGCAGCACTGACTGAGGGACACCTGAGGGCCCCTGTCACTGGGATCAGCCTGATATCCAGACATGTGCTCTGGTGATGGTCACTGCTCAGGCCCCTGGGAGGCTCCTGTGATCTCTTGTGCTGTGACCTGGGAGTGAAACGCCACAGCCAGAGTCTGTGAAGTCCAGGTCTGTGCCTTTGCTGAGAGCTGAGGGTGTGCAGCTTAGGAGGGCTGGGTGCAGAGGGACAGCTTTTAGTGCAGGTGACAGGAAATGCAAGTTAGTAATTGACAAATATCACCCTCAGTTGGGGGCAGCTCTGTGGTAAAGTGCCCACTGAGCTTTGGTCTCCAGTACCCATGTGAATATCCAACACAGTGTGACCCCAATCTTGGCAGAGGCAGGAGGATCCAGCTATTCTGACTGAATTAGGGAACTCCAGACTTAGAGACATGTCATGTCTCAGAAAACAAAGTAAGGTTGAGGAGCTAGAGCGATGGTCTCATGGTGGATTGTGCACACAGCTCTTGCAGAGAGAGGACCAGAGTTTGCTTCTAGCATCCACAAGGGATGGCTCACAGCTGCCTGTCACTCAGTTCCAGGGGACCCAACATCCTCCTTGACACTGTACTATGTGCACAAACCCACACTCAGACACACACATACAGTTAAACATACAAATAAAATATTTAAAATGTTCAGGTTGAGCTGGAGAGATGGCTCAGAGGTTAAGAGCACTGACTGCTCTTCCAGATGTTCTGAGTTCAATTCCCAGCAACCACATGGTGCCTCACAACCATCACAACTACAATGAGATTTGGTGCCCTCTTCTGGCAGGAAAAGTGCAGGCAAGAACACTATATTAAGTAAATAAATCTTTAAAAAATAAGTTTTAAAAATTTCAGGTTGAACTTGTTATGGTGGTCAGGCTTTAATCACATTATTCGGAAGGCAGAGGAAGGCAGGTCTCTGTGAATTCAAGGTTACATGGTGAGACCCTGTTACATAAATAAATAAGGCTGAGACAATGCAGGAAGACACTTGACTATGCCTGGTTCCTAACCACCAACCATCCTTGTACACTCGCACACACACACAAGTATGCTTTCACACACAAGTATACATCACCTCTCATATTGTACAATAAAGAGCTATTTCCTGCATGAGGCAGGAGGGTCATAGGTTCTAGCCCAGTCTGTCCCACAGAGTGAGTTCATGGACAAGGTAGGTAACTTGGTGAATCTGACCAAAAAACAAAGTGAAGGTGATATGGTGGCTGATCCTGCCATGCCAGCTCTCAGGAAGCTGAGGCAGAAGGATTGTATGGAGTTCTAGAACAACCTGGGCTACAGAGTGGGTTCAACTCCAACCTGGGCTATAGTGTGGCACTGTATCACAGAAAAAAGAGAAAACAAACAAACAATCAAGTAAAGAGGATTCAGGTGCACACACCACCATCTCTGCTTTCCTGGGCATTCTTGATCTAGCAGCACAACCAGAATGGAGGAAAATGTTCCTTGATGATCGTCTGAAGCTGTTGAGAATGTGACATAACATAAACTGTCCTGTCAAAACAGAGAGAAGGGAAATGTACACTCAGTGCTTCTGGAAAACCGCTCTGTCTGTGAGAGTCATGGAGGGAGAATGGTGACCTTTGTCCTGTCCACCTCATCTGAAACTCTGGAACATCTAGATACTCCTGCCCCAGACCCTGGCATGCACACACTTATGCAAACAGTGTCTGTGGAGTGTCCACTGCTAGACTCAGGGGAGGGCAGAGCTGAGTGCCTGCACCCAGGGCTCTGACCCTCTGGATCTTATGTCCTACAGTGGCAGACACCACCCAAATAATCACCTACCAATGCAGAGGTGTGACCATGACAGCACTCCACAGGAAGGTACACTTGGGAGTGAGGTGCTCAACAGGAGAATTGACTCTAAAAGTAAGGTTTCAAACCTTCCCTGAGAAGCTGAGGTCTGAGTATGGAGTGGATCTAACTAGGGGGACCCAGAGGCAGGAGCCTTCAGGTCAGGGCCCAGCAAACCCCAGGCTGTCTGCAGGTGGAAGCAGGGCAGGACTGGAAATGGAGTCCATGGAGTGAAGTGATGGGTAAATAGTGAACAAGAGAGCTGGAGAGGTGGAGCCCCCCTCACAGGGCCTTGGAGATCAGGTTAAAGACGAGGGACCTGAACTCCAGTCAGTGGAACACCATTGAATGGGTTTAGGTGGAGAATGACACAATCAGATATCATTTAAAATTCTCTAGGGTGGCAGGTGCAGGGGTGGGCAGTGGAGTGATAGACAGGTGGGGGATGGGCACTGGGCCGTAATTCTAGATGTGAAGGTAGAAGGATCTTAAGTTGTATGCTAGCCTTGGCTACACACCAACACCCAATTCAATCCCAAATCCATTATATAGAACAGACAGGACACAACTCACCAAGACCTTCCTGCCTCTGTCTCCAGAGTGCTCAGATTGAAGTGTGTGTCACCACCTCTGGCGGTGATTGTTTCTCAGCATTGGGAAGTTGGAACTGGAGAAAAAGTGGGCAAGCCCCACCCCACCATGTTTCCTCCTAAGTTGTTGTTGTTGTTGTTTAAATCCTGATGATTTTCTTTTTGACACTGGGTTTCATGTACCTGGAAATCAATATGTAGCCAAGGTTCCTCCTGCATCCCCTCTGGAGTGGGAGGATTATAGGCTGTACCTCTATACTATTGTGTGAGCCATGCTCAACCCTGATTTCCTTCTCCACATTCTCCACTGCTCTCTCTTGACTACTTCCCGTCTCTGCCTCTATTTCCCCTCTTTTTCTGGGACACCTGCTCTGCTGTTCTCTCCATGTAGAAGCCTCTGGGACAGTTGGAGGTGCCTCCTTCTGTCTCCATTCCCAGTGGAGTGTAATAGGACTTCAGGAAGTCCAGGGCAGGTGAGGCAGGCTGGAGGGCAAAGGCAGTGGAATCCTGGGTGGGGGAGCTGGTGTGCACTCAGCTCCTGAGCTAAAGAGCTGGGTCAGTAGAGGACTAGTGTCTGAACATGGTCTGAGAATGGAGTCATGGGAGGAGATTCTGAGTGCTGTGAGGAAACTCCATGAAACATTCCCCAGGTTCTTCACAACATGGACTTGTTCTCAGAACACTTTACTCACCTGACATGTCTTAACCCTCAGAGTACAAACTGTCTGAATGAAGTTGGCCATGGCTGGAGGCTTTAGTCCTCTTCATTGTCAGGCTCCTCTCCCAGGTCCCATGGCCTCTAGAGACTAGGATTGATGAAAGTGGTTGCCATGGAGACACAGAGACAGTTATCTCTTTAAAATGACCTTGTTGGGGAAATCCCATGGAGTCTGATGCATTCATGACACAAAACTAAAGAAATGTTAAATTCCTCAGATAGAGGACAAGGAGGTGGACACTGTCTAGGGACCCACTGTTTGCTCATTTAACTAAACAGTGTGGATTTCCTTTTCTCTCTATTTCTTGTGCTACTCCATTGGTGTAGCCCTGGACCAGGAGTCTAGGGAACATGGTATGACCCTTGGAGATACAGTGACCATCTCAACGTGACATGAAGAAGCCATAGCCCGGTCTTGTCCTAGATCTGACCTTCCTGAATCTAACTCTGAATTTCACACACATCCTCTTCCTCAACTGGAGGAATGACCACATGGCTCATAAGGCTCTGCTTAGGTGACCCACGACTAGTGACATGGTGGTCCCCAAAGCCCCCGAGAGCTACACTCTGGTAAAGGCCACCTTGCCTCCTCTCTTTTAGATAAAACATCTTAGTTTTTTTTCTTGACAAAAGTACCATGTGGGGGAACTGACTTATTCTGGCTCACAGTCCAAGGGTACAGGCCATCACAGTCCTGGGAGTCAAATGACAGGACCCTGAAGCAGCTGGTCACATCACAGGTGCCGTCAGGAAGCAGAGAGTAATGGGTAATTGTCCTCAGCTCACTGTCTCCACTTTATATGGCCCAGGATCCCCTGCTAGGGAATGGTTCCACACACAGTTTAGATGGAAGTCCATATCAATTAGCATAAAGATAACCCCTCACAGATATTCTCAGAGGCTAACCTTTGTCTAGATAATTTTGTTTTTGTTTTTGTTTAATTTGTTTGCTTTGAGACAGGGTCTCTTAACATACCCCTGGTTGTCCTGGAATGCACTATGTAGCCTGAAATGGCCTCAAATTCCCAGAGATCCACCTGCCTCTGCCTCCTGAGTTCTGGGATTAAAGGTGTGTGTCACCATGTCTTGCTAGTCTGGATAGTACCTAAAAAGTGACACCGAGGCTTGTCTGCTGGGTGATTTTGGAAACATTAACCATCACAGTCTTGCACAGGCTGACCTTGAACTTGCCGAGTGGACAGGCTGAGAACTCCTGGTCCCTCTCTGTCTACCTTCTGAGAGCTGGGATCACGGCCTGTGTCACTCACCTATTGTCCCCATTCTGCAGGCCAGGACACCACAGACAGATCAGTGGCTTGTGCAGGTGAAGCTCCTGTCCACGGTTGCCTTCCTTCATCCTTCCCTACCTCTGTCCTTCACACAAGTCCAGCTGCTCTTGTGTATGTGTGTGCGCATTTTATCTCTCCTCTTGCTCAGTCAGTAATGTTGCCTTGACAGTGGAGAATGTGGGGAGAAAATGCCCCATCTGGGGTTGGTGATTGAGAACTTGCACCCCCCTCATATGCCTCTTCCTCCCGGCACTGGGGAAGGCCTGTTGGCAGAGGGAGGGGACACATACCCAGGGAGACCTGCCCACTGGCCTGCTGCACAACCTGTGCATTGCTGGAGTACAAATTAAGGGAATGCAGCTGGGCATAGTGGTGCACGCTTTGATTCCAGCACTTTGGAAGTAGAAGCAGGTAGATCTCTGTGAGTTCAAAGCTAGCATGATTAGGCAGCCATGGGGACATAGTGAGACCCTATCTAAAAAACAAAACAAGATGGAGTGTGTGTGTGTGCACGTGTGGGGCTGAGGTGGTTCCAGGATGGATGGTGCAGAATGGGGATTCAGTAAGGGGTGAGAGATCATCTGTACCTCTTTGGGACAATGGTGGCACATGGACAGGTCCACCATACTCAAGGGGGCTGAAGGATGGACGGGCTGTAATTAGTGATACCAGGGATCACACAAGAAAGTCCAAGGGATCCAGGGGTCACAGAAGAAAATCCAAGAGATTCAGGGAGAATGCGAAAAAATCCAGGGGATCAGGGGAGGCCATCCAGCCCCACCTGCAGCATCTGAGGCACTGACTCTTTACCTGCAGAGAGCCTAAGTAGAGGAGATGGGGCAGGATGCTGGGGGAAGTCTGGGGCAGAGGGTGCATTCTTCCTGCTGCAGAAAGCCTGTCCCTGGAACCCTAGGCTTGTCTGGGACTCCAGACCTCTGGTCACAACTGGTTCTCCCAGCCCACCCTCTTTCCTTTTCAGACATCAGTAGTGATGAGAATTTTCCCTTCAAACTTGCTCTGAACCAATGAGCCAACTCTCCAGCCCATCCAAATTAATTTTTAAATAGTTACCTATTGTGTATTAATAGAAAAGCAGTTTAATCTGAAAAATAAGTATTTTCCAAAATAAAGCAACAGTGTGAGAAGAATGGATTGTTTATCAATCACATTATGCTTTTCTGTGTCCCGTTCTTGGGGACATTTTGTTAGAAGATCACTGGATTTCCCTGTCTTCTTTGGCTTTAATCACCATTTTGTTTGAAGTAACTGGGGAGAAACATCCAACTTCACAGTCACACAGAAGAGCTGTTATGTTTAATGTCTTCAGGATGGACACTCAGTGTGATACAACAACAAAATAACACTTTTTAGCTTTTTGTGTGTGTGTGTGTGTGTGTGTAAGCTGAGGATCGAACCCTGGGTCTTGCGATCCCTAGGCAACTGCTCTACCACTGAGCTAAATCCTCAACCTAGCTTTTTTTTTTTAAGGTTTATTTTATTTGATGTATGTGTTTTGCCTACATGTGGTTATGTACAACACAAGGTGCCCACCACCCTAGGAGGTCGGAAGAGGGCATCAGATTTCCTGCAGCTGTACAGGTGGTTGTGAGCTCATGGGTGCTGCTTCAGTACAAGGGAGGGACGGGGTGGACTGAGGAGAGGGTGCTGCCTGCAGGAAGCAGAGTGAGGCCCATGTGTCCCTCAGTCTTATTTATTGCTGTAATCATCAAAATGAACCTGGCAGAGAAAGGGTGTATTTCACATTACACTTCCACATCACTGTCCATCATCAAAGGGATTCAAGGCAGGACCTGGAGGCAGGATCCTCGAGGTGGGAAAGGAAGCAGATACCATGAGGAACACTGCTTCCTGGCTTGCTCCTCCTGACTTGCTCAGTCTACTTTCTGAGACACCCTAGGAGCACTGCCTAGCTGTGGCCCCGCCCACAGTGGGCCAGGCACTCCCATATCACTCATTAAAAGAAAGCACCCTAGATGCTTCACTAAATGCAACATGGGGGTGAGGGGATTTCTTCAGTTCAGGCTCCTCTTCCCACACCATGTCTGGGTTTGTGTCAAGTAAACAAAGGCCAGACATCAGGAGCTCAGGATGCAGGGTCCCTGGGACTGAGAACTGGGGAGGACCTTCTAATCCTCTCAGAGCCCCACTCTGGTGACTAAATCCCAGCATGGGAGCCTCTGGGGTCATTCATACTCAGAGCCCCACAGGATGTTAGAGAATTAGCAGCAGATCTGCACCATCAGTCAGACTGAAGTGGGAGGGCAGGTATGGAGGGCACCCCAAGTCTCTGTCCTTTATGACCCCGCTAATGTAGGCACACACAGGGAGGTGATCTTCTTGCTCAGTGACCTCAGCCTCATCCTGGGAAGACAGTGATGGCAGCAGGCCAGGCTCCTGTGACAGAGCCAGACAGTTGTCCACCTTGTGTGTAGCAGGAGAGGACACAAGGGCCCTGGAAGCAGGATGTGAGACCCTAAGGTGCCCTGTTCCCTCAAGGCCTGGGTCCCTGGTGGAGCAAGGAGACCTTTCATCCAAAAGATTTTTGTCCAATAAACCTTCTGCTTGGGTAAGGAACTTGTGAAACAGACTGGGTCAGCTGTAAGTGTGACTTCATGTGTCAGTCCACTTCTTCCAGTCACTTCTACATCACACCATCCCTGTCTGCATTTCCCACACAGGCCTCAGCGTCCCCAGTATTGGGGACACAGCCTGTCCTGAAGGAGGCTCACCAGCACCTCTGTCCCACAGCAGCAGGAAGCTGTGCAGAAAGCAGGTTAGTGTCTCAGCTCGTCCTTCTCCTCAAGGCACCTGTGACACCAGCCTCTCAGCTTGGATTTGTTTCACCATTTCCAAGAGTTTGGAAGGTTTCTCCTGCCTTCAGCTGCATCCCTTGGCCTGGACAGGCAGCCCCATGTGGGTGCAGTGTCCAAGGAGACCACAAGAGGGCGGCAGTGCCTAGAGCTGGAGTTCAGGGCAGATTTGAGCCACACCTTCACACACAGACAGGGTGCTGGGACCAGAACTCTCATCCTCTGGAGGGGCAGCAAATGCTCTTACCTGGTGGTCATCTTTCCAGCCCCTTGAAGAGATTTTTAGACTCCATTTAACCCTCCTGCACTGGACACCAACAACTGACACATCAGCTGAGGGAATGAGACTCTGACAAGCTGCAAAGTCACAAGTAGACGATGGGACAGTGACGTGACTGTCACCTGGTTGACAGGATTGTGATGCAATCCAATTTCTGACAGCTGAAAAGGCTACATTTCATGACTAGTACACATGTTTTCATGTCTGAAAACTTGACAGCCTCACAGCAGGGGGTGGGCGAGGTCCTGGGAGAGCCAGAGCCAAGAAGTAAATGGATCAAGCTGAGGCCTAGAGACACAAATATTTCAGATTGTCTCAGGGTTTCTATTGCTGTGAAAAGACACCGTGACCACAGCAACTCTTACAGAGGAAAACATTTCATTGGGGTGGCTTACCGTTTCAGAGGGTTCCTCCATTATCATCATGGCAGGACATGGCAGCATGCAGGCAGACATGGTGCTGGAGAAGGAGCTGAGAGTTGCACATCTTGATCCTCAGGCAAGGTAAAGTGAACTGTCTGCCACGCTGAGCATAGCTTGAGCAAAGGAGACTTCAAAGCCCACTCCAAAAGTGATACACTTCCTCCAAGGCCACCTGTGCTCCATGAAAGCCACACCTCCTGTGTCATCACTTCCTGTGGGCTCATGGGGTCCATTGTGTTCAAACTACCACACAGCCTGCAACCCTTTTCAGAGTAACCCGGTTTGTCCTCAGTTGTGGCAGTCACGAGACCTCACCCTGGCAGTCACTCAGGTGGAGCAGACTCTGGAAGCTCCCCCATCATCTCACCCTTGGTTTTGTCCTTTCCTGGTCACCTCTGCAGGGACTCAGTTTCTGTTTCCTTACTGCATCCACAGCCTGCACAGTCAGCCTGGAAAGGTCAGTGGAGGGAAGAAAAGGCATTTACAGTCAGAGGAGGGAAGCTGGGATTGCTTAGTAAGCCTGGAGGCTGAGAGTCTCTACAAGGCCTAGGAATGGAGTCCTGTGGGGAGAATTCTGAGACCTTATGAGAAAATTCCAAGAAACAAGACCCTTGAGACCTAAGCTTCTTCCAAACATGGAATTGTTCTTGGAGTGTGTTTTCGTGCCTCATTTATAGGTTCCATTCTGCATGTCCCACCGATTCTAGAGCAGTGACAGCTGAGTCGTCTCAACCCTACATCCTGGGGAACCCCATCTGTACCCTAAAGTGTGTGGGTACATTTAGGGTACAGAGGCTCTTTTTTCTCAGTCTTATCTGTGCCAAAGAACAAAGGCACATGCACCTTCCACCGAGGGGCTGTTAACATTGAGCTCAGATGGAAAGGGATCCTGGCAGTCAGGAGCCAAGGAATACCACAGAGTCACTGTAAGCATAGCAGCACACAGCCCTGCTCCAGGGAAAGGTTTCTCTAGGACAAGATGACAGCTCTGCTCCCTCAGGGGAGGGTTTCCCCAGAGCAGTTGTTACAGCTGTGCTCACTCTGAAGAAGAAGTTAGCGATCTGCTCAGGTCTGGTGAAGTGTTCCAGCTGTGCTCCACTGTGGAGAAGTTACAGCTGTGCTCCACTGTGGAGAAGTTACAGCTGTGCTCCACTGTGGAGAAGTGTTACAGCTGTGCTCCACTGTGGAGAAGTGTTCCAGCTGTGCTCCACTGAGGAGAAGTTACAGCTGTGCTCCACTGTGGAGATGTTACAGCTGTGCTCCACTGTGGAGATGTTACAGCTGTGCTCCACTGTGGAGAAGTGTTCCAGCTGTGCTCCACTGTGGAGAAGTTACAGCTGCGCTCCACTGTGGAGAAGTGTTACAGCTGTGCTCCACTGTGGAGAAGGTACAGCTGTGCTCCACTGTGGAGAAGTTACAGCTGTGCTCCACTGTGGAGAAGTTACAGCTGTGCTCCACTGTGGAGAAGTGTCACAGCTTTCTCCACTAGGGGAAAGTTTCTCCAGTGAAAGTGTCCTGTTCTGGTCCAGGGAAAGTGTCAGAACTGGGCTTCACACTGGTAACAATGTCACACTGCACACAAACCTCACTCAGGAGATTATTGGAAGGAAGAATCCAGGAGGGTGGCTGTCTCTAGGGAGAGAATGAGCAGCAAAGGGAACAGGGCACAGAGCTTATATAGGAATGGGGGGCAGGGGAAGAGCTTTCGAGGGTGGATTGGGAATGGTGGGATTTTGTAGCCAGATTCTGGGGCAAGCTCACAGATTTTTGGGATTTCAAGGCCTATTCTTGGGGTCAAGTCAGGGTTGGGGTTTTTTTCCTTGGCTTGGGTTTCAGGTCTAGTCAGGGAGGAACAGGGTGTTTTCACCCTACAGGGACAAGCCCATTTTGGGGTGAGAGAGCTGGGTCCCTTGAGCTGGCTCACCTGGTAGGTCCACCAAGGAGGGCCGACACCAGAAGGGCAGAGCTTGGCATGGGCTGTCCCTGGGGCTGGGCTCTTTCTTCTCTTAGCCCAGTCCCACGCTGTAGCCTGACCAACTGTAAATAGTCTCTCTGAGGTTGGGGACCAGGCCAGGTGACCCTGAGTTTGCATTGCAACACTATGGTTGAGCTCTGGGGGAGGTGTTGACCCTTCTGGGGCCCTCGGGATTTTGGTAGTTTGGGGTCCTGCCCTTCCTTGAAGGGTTTATTTTAAGTGTCCCATTTCCTGGGGTCAGGACTATTATTTTGCTTTGTTTGAGACAGGGTCCCACTTTTATCTCTGCCTGGCCTGGAATTTCCATGTAGACCAAGTTGGACTAGAACTCACAGAGGTCCACTTGACTCTTCCTCCTGAGTCCTGGGTTAAGGCCTGCACCACCGTGGCCAGCCATGACTGATGTTTGGTCACTGGTTTGTGTTTTAACTAAAAGGGTCTTACCCAGGGCAGGAGGAGCCAACTGTGTACAAGTCAGAAGCTCGTCTGTCTCTCCACAGCTTTCCTTTCTCTCCTGTCAGATGGACTTGGATGTTCCTTGGTCCTTCTAAGTCAGGCCCTGCTCTGATGTGACATCTTTATCCTAGGGGAAGCTGGGAGAGGATTCCTTCAGGGACACTGATCAGGCCAGAGCCACTGCTGTCCCCTGCTGGACTCTTTCCTTTCTGCTGAGAAGGATCACAGGATAGTGTCCCACAGGATGGTAGGGCTAACTTGAGCTGTGGGAGCTCTGGAAGGTCCTTTGCTGCCTATGGTTTGGTCTGGTTTCTTTCTTATTTTATCTATCATCAGGGATCTTTCTATTTTCCAAAGTCAAGGGAACTCCTTACTCTCAGTTTCTCCCTGGGCCTCCTTCTTAAGTAGCTGTGGGTCCCCTCACTCTCTAAGTTCAAGGTCTACAGAAATCTGGGCTATGAAATGTGGGGCTCAGCTTGAGCTGGAGGGCTGTCCAGGACGGGAAATGGGGAGGGGGCAAGAGCACCAAAAAAAAGAAAGAAAACAAAAAACCCCAAAAAATCCCAAAACAAAACAAAAAAGCTCCTTCACCAGAAATCTGAAATTTTGATTTAGCGATCCCAGCTTGAGGAAGGTATTGGGTACAGCCCTGGGACTGTCCTGTGGTCCTGCTGCTCCTGGAGGGCACCACTCTGTCTGGTCCTACAGCTAATGAGTGGGATCCTTGTGGTCTTTCTGAGCAGTGTCAAAGAACAGAAGTCAGAGAGATTCTGATGTCAGTGGGTTTCTGTCTGGGGAAGATGATGGAGTCAGAGTGCTGTCTGTAGTGGGCAGAGAGGTGTAGCACAAATCCTCATTGGTCTTAATAATAAAAACCCAGAGTCAGATATCAGGGTGAGAGCTGAAAGATCAGAGAAGGAGAGCATCAGCCACTAGAGAGACTTCTCACCTCTAGGATCCTCAGCCTGAAAGGAGATGATCCTGTCTCCAGGAATCCTCACACTGAATGGCCCTAGTCCTCAGCTGAAAGGGCCAAACTCCTGTCTCCCTGCCTTCTATTCCCGCTTCATCCAGCCATATCACTTCCTGTGTCAACCTTCCTGGTGCTGGGGTTAATGATGTGTGTGCTTCCCAAGTCCTCAGAGTAAAGGCACGAGATCCCAAGTGGTGGGATTGAAGGTGTGTGACGCCACTGTCCACTGTCTGGCTCTGTTTCTCTTTTAGATTAGATTAATCTGTTTGTAGTCCAGGATGGCTGAAACTCACAGAGATCCATTTGCCTCTGCCTCCTGAGTGCTAGGATTGAAGGTGTGTGCCACCATAGGTCCTAGCCCTGTGGCTGGCTCTGCCCTCTGGTTGGGAGACAAGATTTGTTTGTTGAGCATACAAAAATATCACCAGAGGGGTAAGTGGAGGACACTGTGCCTTTGACACCAAACAGGACTTGGCTGCCCCAGTTCCCTCCATAAATCCTGCACCCTGGCGTGGTTGGCCCTGCCTCTCTTTGTCCCTCTGTGTGCAAGTCCTCACTAGTCCCCTCTGGTCCCAGGGTGTCTCCTGGCATCTCCTTTCATCACATTCAGGGCTTCTTGGGGGTCTGCTGCTCAGTGACCACTTCCCACCAGTGTGGGGACCCTTCTCAAGCCCGTGAAGCCTTGTTCTTCTGGAGTGGGTCAGCAGCCCGTTCTCAGCACACTAGAGGCCTCAAGGCATGGGGTTCTCAGCTTCCTTTCACCCTGTTTTCCATCTGGGAGGGAGACCCCAGGCCCAGCAGCCTCTCCTCTGGCTAGGAGGAGGAGGACTGGGATTGGTGGAGATGCCTGAGCTGAGGGGTTGGAGTCTGAGCTGTGTCCCCTCCCTCTGCACCAGATCCTGTTTCCCATGATCCTCTGCCCTCCAGAGTTCCTGCACACTTGTGAACTCTACTGTTCCAGTGATGCTGCAGGGGCTTCCCGCCCGCTGGCTTCTGTGCTTCAGGATGTCCCTTCCTGTCACTATTACTAGGGATTCTGATGCTCTATCTCCCCTCTCGTGGTGGACCATCACTTAGGAGTGGCTAGCCCAGAAGCCCTCACTGCACTGTAGCTTCCCCAACAACCCTTCCTCCCTGCCAGTGAGCTTCGGTGTGGTTTTATTTTAGTTTTAATTTTATAACGGTATCTATTTATTGGGCTGGGTGGATGACTCAGGGGTTAAGAGCACCTGCTGTTCATACAGAGGACCTGGGATCACATCCCAAGACCCAGAGGGCAGCTCACAATCCTTCCCGACATCTGTTCCAGGGGACCTGATGCCCTCTTCTGACTTTTGTGTGCTCCAGGCATACATACATGCAGGTTAATTACTCAAGCACATCAAATGAATACATTTAGCATTTTTAATTGAAATTTTAAAATTCCACTTATTTGTTTAATAATGAGTGAGTGAGAGAATGCTCAAGGACTGAGGTCAGAGGAGAAAGAACAAGAGTCAGTTTTCTCCTTCCTCATGTGACTCCTGGAGACTGAACTCAGTCCTCAGTCTTGGTGGATTGTGTCTGAACCCACTGAACAATCCTCCAGCTTGTGGATCCATTTTCAAATGCCTTTGAAAAGGTATCAGTTAACAAACAGTCCCACGTAGTTGGAGTGTACTGTGACATTTAGAAACACGTGTACATTTCTGAGTGATTATGGGTGATTGTCTTATTGAACAACTTACTATAAAACGGCCATGTCCTATCCTCACTGCCAACTGCCACTCAATCCGCCCTTCTGCCCTCTGTCTCTCTTTCTGACTGCCTCAGGACCCTCACGTACTGGAACCACACAGTGTGTCCCTGTGTGGCAGGCTGGTGTCACTCGGCACAGTGTCCTCAGGTCTGTCCACGGTGCAGCGGTTGGTGGATCTTCCCTGTCTGTCATGCCGACCCTGTCACTGTCTTACCCCTTCCCTCTGGGTGTGGGTAACTGGGTCGTCTCCACCTCTGGATGCTGGGGACACTGTTGCTGTGGACCTGGGTGTGAACACATCTGTTTACCCTTCCTTATTCTTTTTCTCTGTGCAGAGCACCCAGGCCCCACCTGTGGGCCTAGACTGTCCACCCCGCAAAGCTGACCTCCCACTCCCTGTGAAAACAGTCCCCTTCCGTCTCAACTTTCCATATTTGAGAATTCTTGCTCAGAAACAGAATTGCTGGGAAGTTGGTAAGTAGTTTTGGATGGGATGGGTGGAGGAGCAATCTCCTTGTTCTCCACAGTGACTTCCTCATTCTATGTTGGGCACCTCCTGCTGTGGGTGCTGGGAACCAATCTCAGGCCTCCACAAGAGCAGCTAACCACTGAGCGATCTCTCCAGGCCTCAGAGTTTTCTTTATTTATATATTTAAGTGTACTTTTTTGAGATAGGTTCTTACTATGTAGAACAGGCTGGCCTGGAACTCAGATAAATCTGCCTCTGGAGAGCTGGGATAAAAGGCATTTTCGCAGCACCCTTTGTTTTTGAGACATGGTCTCATCTGTTGTCCAAGTTAGCCTTGAACACTTGGCAATCCTCCTGCCTCACCTTCCAGTGCTGGGATTATGGGTGTTGGTCACGGTGCCTGGCTGCCTGTTTGGTGTTTCCAGGCACTCATGGTTGTAAAGTGGGATCTCACTGCACTTGCTGGCATGTCTGTAACTGGCTGATACGGGGTCTCTCTTACTCACTGGCCATTTGTCTGTCTCCTTAAGACAAGGGCTGGACGTTTTGTTGCTTCTGGGTTTCAGTATTCTCTTGTATTTGTTTATTCTGGATGAGGGATCAAGTCCAGAGCCCAGCACACACTAGGTCAGCACTGTAATGCTGACCCACGACTCCAGCCTAGGAAGGGGAGGCTTTTCCTCATGCAGACTTTTGTTATGAAGTCAGGCTGGCTGGGCTGTGATCCTCCTGCCTCAGCCTCCTGAGCACTGGGATGACAGGTGCTTTCCTAACATGTTCTGCCTCTGCTGTCTCTTCATCTTTCTCTATGTCGTCTGTGTTCATCCCTGAGCAGACGTGAGATCTTCAGGCATTTTCTGCCATTCTCAGGAGGCCGTTTCCATGGCTGTCCTTTGCTTCACAGTGTTTTAGGTTTTAGCCCAGAGTTTTCCTTTTGTGAGTGTTTGGAGTCACATCTGTGAGAATGTCATCATTTCCTGCATGAAGTTTATCATCATCAAAACTTTATTCTAAGAATTTATTGTGGGCTTTCAGGTTAGGTTCAGGACTCGTGTTCAGGGCTCCCATCTGTGCCATGGTAGAACCCCAGGGCTCTGCATGACTTAGAAGACATTCTGTCACTGAGCTTCATCCAGCACCAAATGCTTTTTGCAGATGGCCTCAGGGAGGGGACTAACGTCGTGTGTCTGCATGTGGATGTCCAGTTCTCCCAGCACTGAGTGTTGAAAAGACACACTGCCCATTGCGGAACATTGCCACCTGCCTGTCCCCAGGGTAACAAGCAGGAGCATCATCCACACCTGGGGTTCAATATGTCCAAGTGGATGCACTTTCTGTCCACCCCACAGAGTTACTTTTCTTGGGGTTCAGCCTTACTCTTCACATGTGTGGTGCAACCTCAGCACCTCATGTCTCCTCTGTGTCTTTTCCCCAGATCTGCCTCCCACAGTCCAGGGTGACAGTGCACAACAGCAGCTCTGTGCTCCCTAACTCCTGCCCTACCGGTGCTCCCATCACCTTTGGCCATGGGTTCCCCCACCTGGACCCTTGCTGTGTCCCCTGCCATCTGCTTTGGCCTTATTATCCTCCCATCCCCCTCAAGGCAGATTCTCCCCCCACCCACTCACCATGTGAACCCTTAGGGAGCCTGTGCCCGCCCTGTCACCTGTCACCAGCCATTCTCTACACTGATCCTCTGTTTCTCAGTCCCCTCTCCTCCCCCCTTCCTTCTACTTTCCTGTGTTGGAATTCTTCCTTCATGTCCTTCATCTTGTGTATTCCGCATCCACAGGAAGTTGGGAACAATAGGACTTTGTACAGAGCTCCTGTGTGGTCATTTGCTGGGGGGAAGTGTGGTGGTTTGAATAAACATGGCTCCCAATGGCCCATAGGGAGTGGTCCTATAGGAGGCATGTCCTTGATGGAGTAGGTATGACCTTACTGGAGGAAGTGTGCCACTTGAGGATGGCTTTGAGGTCTCAGATGCTCAAGCCAGGCCCAGTGTATCATTCTCTTCCTGCTGCCTGAGGATCCAGATGTAAAACTCTCAGCTCCTTCTTCAATACCATGTCTGCCTGCATGCCACCATGCTTCCCGCTCTGATGATAATGAACTAAACCTCTTAATGTAAGCCAGCTCCTCTGAAATGTTTTCCTTTGTAGGAGCTGCCCCAGTCATGGGGTCTCTTCACAGCAATAGAAACTGAGTCAGGAAGTGTCCTTCATGCTTTCCTCTTCCCCAGGATCCCACCATCTTCTTTACAAGCTCACAGTGAGGTCCCAAGATGCAACTGTGCAGTTTTTCACCATGGGCCTTTAGGATGGGCAAGTTTTCCTGCCTCTGACACTGAGAAAGGCAGGGCAGAGTCCAGTGGAATGTAGCAAGAACAGAGCTGGCAGCTGAGACCCTGGAAACAGAGCCAGGAGTTGGCAGAGGGTGAGAAGGAACTGAGAACAACCCTGTCCAGTGGTCATGACCTGCAGGAGAGCAGACGAGGTGAGCACAGAGGAGGTGAGCACAGAGAAGGTGATCATGAAGGTGAGCCCAGAGGAGGTGAGCACAGAAAAGAAGCACAGAGGAGGTGATCACAGAGGAGGTGAGCACAGAGGAGGTGAGCACAGAGGAGAAGCCCAGAGGAGGTTAGTGCAGAGGAGGTGAGCACAGGAGAGAGAGAGAGAGAGAGAGAGAGAGAGAGAGAGAGAGAGAGAGAGAGAGAGAGAGAGAGCAGCTTCCTCTGGAAGGGGGTGGGTATCAGGACCTGGGTCTTCTCATTGCATCTAGATGGGTTGGGTAAGGAAGGGGGTCTGTGGGCTCAGTCGCAGGTGACCCCTGCCTCAGCGGGCACAGTGGACAGGAAGTAGACACAGAGGGTGGGCTCTGGACTGTAGTATTTCACATGAGTAGGAAGAACCATGGGAGAAAAGATGCCTGGGATGGAGAGGTCACTGCTGTCTGAGGGCAGTCTCTCATTCCCTGTAGGAGACCTGAGGCTGGGAGGTCACAGAGGACAACTACACCAGAGGCTTCTGGGACTTCTGTATGCCTGGAAGCCCTTCCGCTCCTGTGACCCTGGGCCCACAGTTGGATGGTGTTCTTGTCCTCACCTCAGACCTTGGCTGTGAGAGTCAAAAATGACTGTGGTGGAAAGGTCATTGGAAGCACGCCCCAGCTGCACAGCTCTGTGCAGGGACAACCGTGTAGAAGACTCCAGAAATACTTCTGCTCTTGGAGAATTTTCCAGCCCAGAACAGGTGACCTCCTGTGGGATCTCATTTTCAGGTTCCTTGTGGCTTTACCCAGCAGGTCTGTGTAGAGAGGATGATTAGACCACGGGCCTGAGTGCAGGTGTCTGTGTGCAGGCTCTGGAGGGGTTTCTATAAACACCCTAGGGCAGAGACAGTCAGGGCCTGTTGGAATAGGTTCCAGGCCCTCTCGAGGCTGTCCTGCATTTTCTATCTGTTCATCTCCACACTCTAAATCCTTCTACGTAATATTTCCTGCTACTTTCACTCAAGAAAATTCTGGGGAGCTGTGGGCTTGGTGGGCAAACCCCCAGCAACCTCCCATTCCCTGGAGTCCTGCTCAGGAATCCCCCTCTGCACAGTGGGATCCTTGTGAGCTCTGAGAGTGTTTGCATCACATCCCTGAGGCCTATGAAAACTACCAGCTGAAGATTCTCAGGTCCAGGGTCAGAACCGGAGGCATCTGGACCTAGGGAGGTGAGGCTCAGCCAGAGCAGAAGCTGCTGGGCCAGGGTCCCGTGCCACCTCCCTGCACACTGCCCATCAGGGAGAGCCCTCCACTGTCCTCTCTGGCACTCACACCCTTCCTTAGCAGCACAGAGGGAGGTTGCTCAGAGGCCTCCTGCCTGTCCTGTGGAGTCAGGAATTAGAGTGAGAACACACTGGAAGAGGGTCTGGGTGGGGAACTGAGGCAGCAGAGGGGAGAAGACCGAGGCAGTTGACTGCCTCCTTAGAGAGAATCTGGGGTCACCTCACATCTCATCAGCTCTGCCCTTCTCCAGAGTCCCCAGCAGGGAAAGGAACCTGCAGTGTGTCCCTGAAGGGAACTGTCCATCTCCCATGCCTGGCTTCACCTTCTGTCCTAAAATGTCTCTCTGACCTCGGCTCTGGAGGGGTAACCCCTGAGCAGGGACACCCCATAGTTGAAGAGGTCTTCCCTATGGGAATGGGCCCCAGAAGTCATGGGTGACAATCAGGATTCCTAGGAGAAGAGGGAGGGTCAGCTGCCATGTGGAACTCAGCAGGGTCAGTACCACAAACTATGTTCTCTTTTGTGAGCCTGGCAGAGCCCAGCAGGGGTTCTGTCCACTGGGGGCAGAGGTCAGGGGATGAGGAGAAGAGGCTGGAAGCCCCCGAATAAGAAGGCACTGAGCAGACCCTAACATATGGCCATCTACCTAGTGTAACCAGAGGCAGGCAAAACCCACTCTGAAGCCCACATCCACCCAATAAGGAGCTGCGAATCATTTTATAAACTCTCTGCTCTTCTTCCCTCGATATTCTGCAACTCTATCCAGAATCCATCTTACACCCAGTCATTCAGAGAGATCTCAAAGACTATCCTGGAGTGAGCTTGTCTGACTGACTCTGACCTGTCCCTGGGCTCCTAACATAACAAAGCATTTCTCACCTTCCCAGACACAGAGCTCGGCCTTGTCACCTGTCTCCCTGAAGTCACCCCTGGTGTCCCTGTTGGCCATCATGACTTTCATTCCCATCTCTTGTGTTCCAGTCCTGCAGCACAGTCACTTGTCCCTTCCCCAGGAGACCCAGGGTCTCAGCACAGAGCTCAGCCCTGGGGAAGATGCTGACATGTCCTGCCTGACTCCTGACCACCCAGCCTGCTCATTCTCAGCCGCTGCAGTAACGGACCCAGTCAACTATTTCCTCCAGACACAGCTTAGAAAGGAACAATTGGGCTGGACCCGTCAGTCCTGGTTTTCTCAAGTCTGGACGCACACAAATGTCCTTCCCTCACACCTTCCCGCTCTCCAGTGGAGAGTGCAATCTTCCTGAACATGGGTGTCCTGAACCACAACCCCATTTTGTATTAAGGCCCCAGGAGAGTCCCCTCTGGTGGGCACTCTTTCCTCATGCTGCTGCACCCTCCTCTTAGACAAAAAGGAGCTCCCTCTTCCTCCCTCTCTCTTCCTCCCTCCCTCCCTTTCTCTGACACCCCAATTCCAAGGCAACATCCAATCCCTCAGGCCAGTGTTCTTGTCAGGTCTGGAAAAACACTGGTAAGAACTGTCTATTGGAACACACCACAACAGCTACTTGTCCCCGTGCGGGAATCATGGAGCGGGCTGATCAAGCTGCCTTGAGGGCCACATGCCATGGCTTCTGAGGTTTGGATCCACAGCTCCTGGGACCCTGTCTGCCTTTCCCTTCCTGAGAAACCGAGGCACTCCTTCAGACCGTGAAGCATTCAGACTACCTGTGTGTTCTCTGTGCTCCTTAGAAGTCCATGGAGCATGGAGACGTTTGGCTACACAACACTATTAGACAACATCCTGCATACTCTTCCCAGCTCACAAGCACCAGGACATTATGGCTGCCGTTGTGTTCTGTTGTGATAAGTGTATAAAAGTCTGACTACTGGGAATGAACTTGTCTTGACCTCAGTCTTCCTGAGACCTGTCCAATCAGGTGGTTTTAATTCCCACCAACCATCCAGGAGACCCTGGTTTGGTAAGTGCTGGTGCTTACATTCTGTCCCCTGTCCTGGAGAAGACTGTAGCTCCTCTCCACAAGCCCTCCACGGTCCTCTCTCCAGTCACCGCTCGGGTCCTAACCGGCTCCTCACGGGTTCTGTCGCACTGGGGAAATACTTTGTCCTGTGTACACCTCATGCCTGCTTTGTCTTCTGAGAAGTGGGGAGGTGTTTTCACCATTGTCCTAATCCGTCCTGATCTCCAGGTGACCTGGAACAACCAACTTCTCCTGCTGCCCATTGTGGGGTCTCTTAACGCTAAGAGCGTGTCCATCTGCTGCCCCCGCTGGCCTTCTTACCCTCATCATAGCCTATTGGCTGAGTTAGCTATAGAACTCGGCCACAATCAATGGCCCTTAAGTCAGTTAGAGGGACCCCTAAGGAGTCAGGAGACTGTTGGTGTTCTGTTTTGTGCAGGTCTGTGAAAAATTGGGTCACTCCAACATGAATTTTTATGTGTAGTTAAAAAAACAAGGGAATCAGCTTTTGGTGAACTGACTGACCGTTGTTTCACAAAAAGACTTTTTATTGTTTACAATTTACACCTCTTGGAAAGTCAGTTCCCCAACCAAAACCTCTTATCTGGGGTTGTTTGAAGGAACCATCTGCCCAGCCAATTCTCAGCTATGAGACCTAGTGGTTTTCAAGTCCTCTCATAACTAAGCTTTGCAAAGTCTCTGACTCCTTCAGGAAGAGCTCAGGTAAGAATCAAACACTTCAATCAAAGGGTAACAATCAGATAAGGTAGTTCAAGCCACGTTCAACCTCCAGAATTCAAGTCAGATATAAGGCTCTGCAGGATCTCTAGCTACAGGGAACATGGTTGGAAGTCACCCAGAGTGCATGATCAGGTTGGTTCCTTGCCTCAGTAGTACCACAGAATCACCGGCACTCACCACTGAGCTCAGCATGCTTGTAGCAGCCTAAGAGGGTAGCCACCTGGTCCTGGGGAAGAAGGAGCTGACTATGCCAGTGATTTGAGGATAGTACCAGATGCACCTGAAAGACTAAAAGAACAGACACATGACTATGAAAGCACATCTGGGGCAGGGCTGCTGTGGAGGAACATCTGGGGCAGGGCTGTTGTGAAGAACACCTGGGGCAGGGCTGCTGTGGAGAACATGTTGAGCAGGGCTGCTGTGGAGGAACATCTGGGGCAGGGCTACTGTGGAGGAACATCTTGGGTAGGGCTGCTGTGGAGAACACCTGGGGCAGGGCTGCTGTGGAGAACATCTGGGGCAGGGCTGCTGTGGAGGAACACCTGGGGCAGAGCTGCTGTGGAGGAACATCTGGGGTAGGGCTGCTGTGGAGGAACACCTGGGGCAGGGGCTGCTGTGGATGAACACCTGGGGGCAGGGCTGCTGTGGAGGAACACCTGGGGCAGGGCTGGTTTGGAGGAACATCTGGTGGAGGGCTGCTGTGGAGAACATGTGGGGAAGGGCTGCTGTGGAGACCACCTGCGGCAGGGGTGCTGTGGAGGAACACCTGGGGCAGGGCTGCTGTGGAGGAACACCTGGGGCAGGGCTGCTGTGGAGAACATCTGGGGCAGGGCTGCTGTGGAGGAACATGTGGGGCAGGGCTGCTGTGGTAAAGCCTCCAGGGAGGCAGCTGTCATGGTTCCTACTTCTCCTGTGTTTATTCACAGCCTAAGTCTGCTTTTCAGCCCTTGAGCTCACAAGCACTTAGTGTGACAGTGTCTTCCAGGTCACAGACCATTGATTCCAGATGGCATTGTTTCCTCAGGATCAACCATTACTGTAAACACTGGTGTAGCATCTCACCACCTAGAACCTATGGCTGGAGGCTCCTATGCACTCTGAAGATCACACACTGACACTGGGACAGAATGGCTCCCACGACTCTGCACATCACACCCCGTCACCTGGGTCCCCTTTCCCCTTCCTGTTGTCTCTCAGGCTTCCACACCCCTCACCGGCCTCCATTGCAGGACTCTCCCTCAGCAGAGTGTGTGCAAGTCTGCTTCCTCCTGGACTTGGAGGCAGTGTTCTCATTCCTGTCCCTGTGGCCTCCTCCCCTGTGTGTTCACACCTGTGAAAGCTTCCACACCTTGGTCTCTGATCCACTCTCAGCTCAGGAAAGAGCAGTGGAAGCTGCCTCGCTCTCTTGTAGCTTGGTGATCTGCAGTCTGCACTGGAACACTAACCCATCACCTCCTGGCTGGGGGCTCAGTCTGTCTGTCTGTCTGTCTGCAATAATCAGCACTTAATGTACTGTGATAGCGTCCCTTCCTTCGTCCTGCCGCCTTCGAGTTCTCTGGCATTTCTTTCCTGTAGACCTATCCAGTTCCCACTCTGGGGGGCATCAGGAAGAAGGCAGGGTGGTAACCTCTGGTCTGTCACTGTTTCTGACCCAGGGTGGCTGGGTTGCTCAGGAGGGGACTGCTTTGCAGCTCTCCAGGAAGGTGGCACATTCCACAATGCCTGGGAATGTGACCGCTCTGGGCCCTGTCCTGAGGCTACCTTGGGAAAAGTCCACATGACTCTGGGATTGTCTCAGCCCCTAAGTGGTTGTCACAGCCTCTCTGAGGGCGGAGGGCCTACTCCCTGCACCCACACATGGGGTCGGGTGGACCTGGCTCCATAGCATACGTCTTGTCATTTACATTGGCTCATCTTGCGGCCCTGCTTATGTGCTCAGTGAAGACTGTAGAGTAGAGATTCTCAACCTTCCTGATGCTGCGACCCTTCGATACATTTCCTCTCTTTGTGGTGACCCCAACCACAAAATGTTTTTCATTACTACTCCATAATTATTTCTGCTACTGTTGTGAATCCTAATGTAAATATCTGTTTTCTCTGATGGTCTTAAGCAACCCCTATGAAAAGGTCTTTCGCCCAATCAAGAGCGGCTCTCAGAGTTTCTTCCTTCCTTCCCCTCCTCTGGGATTCAACACTCCAGACCCTTAGGTGCACCTTCTCAAAGACGCCACTGGCCAAGGACCTGAACGTGATGGGGTGGAGGAAACGACACTTCTGTCACCTGAAAGATCCCCATTGTCTAAGAAACCTATAGACTGCCATCTGCCTGCAGGCTTCCTGCCACTGAACAACATTCTCTAATCTTTACTGTCTTTTTTTTTTTTTTTTTAATTTTTTAAAGATTTATTTATCTCATGTGGTGGTCTAGCTGCACACACACATTCATGACAGAAAAGGGCACGAGATCTCATTATAGATGGCTGTGAGCCATCCTGTGACGCTGGGACTTGAACTCAGGACCTCTGGAAGAGCAACCAGTGCTCTTAACCACTGAGCCACCTCTCCACCAGCACTTTTACTTTTAAGACCTGGTCCAGGCTGGCCTTGAACCTACTCTGTAACCCAAGCAGGTTTTCCATCCCCTGCCTCAGTCTCTCAATTAGCTGGAATTACTGGTCTACAAACCATACTGGCTTTTATGGCGTGGTCAAGGTTGCTGGATGGTGGTGGCACACGCCTTTAGTCCAAGCACTTGGGAGACAGAGGTAGGTGAGCTGTGAGTTCCAGGCCAGCCAGTGCTGCTCAGAGAAACTCTGTGTTGAAAACCCCCAAAAGACTTGGTCAAGGATGTGCCTTCACTCTAGAGCAGTGGTTCTCAACCTGTGGGTCACGACCCCTTTGGGTTTGAAAGGCGTCTTGTGGGCCGAGTCAGTGCTGTCCTTATGGACCTTGCCCTGTCCTCCTCCATTTTCCCCCTTTCTTGGGCTGGGACAAACCCAGTGTTTAAAGTCTCCCTCTGGTCTTTAGGTTCTTTGAGGCTTACCCGGCACAGTACTAGACAGTATGGGGTGATGGTGGGGGCACAGGGGTAACAAGATCACCCCAAACCTGGCCCTGGAATCCTTCATGGTCACTTCTCTTGGTGTTCAGAGGGTTTGAGTCCAGGATGACAGAGGAAAGGTGTATGGCTGGAACAGCAGAGAGCTCACATCTTGATCCACAAGCGTCAGAGACACTGGGAATACTGGGAGTCTTTTAACACCTCCATGCTCAGCCCCAGTGACACACCTCCTCCCTCCAGGCCACACCCCCTGATCCTTCCCACACAGTTCTATCCACTGGAACTGAAGTATCCAAACCTCTTAGCCTGTGTGGCCATTCTCATTCAGACCACCACAGCATTCAGTGCAGAATGAAAGATGCCCTGCAGGGTTCTGCAGAGGTGTCCATTGCCAACTGTGGACAAACACCCTCCAAAAGGAGGACCCCCCCCCCACTGTGTTAGGATCTCTCCCTTTGCTTCTATCTCCTCCTGCTCAGCCCTTCTCCTTCAGTCCTCACCCATCAGTACCAGCACCCCTCACTTCTCAGCTCTGCACTAACACTGTCTCTTCCTTTTAATGCAGTTTCTCTCTGGTCAGCCATCTTGTCAGCCATCTTGCTGTGAGCCAGGCCGTGTGGTTTCCTTCTGTAAAATCTCCAATAGGGGCTGAAGAGCTGGCTCAGAAGTTAAGAGCACCTGTTGCTGTTGCAGAGTGTGGCACGAATCTTAAAAGTTCTTCTTAATAAAATCAAACCCGGAGCCAGGTATGGGTTAAAGCTGGAAGATCAGAGAAGAACAAGCCACAGCTTCCTCACCTGGCCAATTCCTCAGCTGATCCTGTTTCCTCAGACTGGAGCCTCTGAGTCTTCATCCAAATGAATCTCAGCTGAACTGCTGCTCAAAAGCCTAAAAGCTTAACCAGCCTAGTTTCTGGTCCTCATGCCTTATATACCTTTCTGCCTTCACTTCATGGGCTCTTGTTCCCACGCCTAGCTGTTTCCAGTGTGGCCTTGAACTCACAGAGCTGCAGACAGATCTCTACCTTTGGAATGCTAGGATTAAAGGTGTGTGTGCCACCATTTTCTGGCTTCTAGATCTAGTGGCTGTTCTGTTCCCTGACCCCAGATAAGTTTATTAGGGTGCACACTATTTTGGGGAACACAATACTACCACATGATGCTTCACGACCATCTGTAACTGCAGTTGCAGGGGATCCAGAGTCTGGTGCACCTACATACTCATAATCAAAAATAAATACATCCAATAAAAATAAAACTTAAAAAAATAAATTTTGAAAAATACTCCAATGGCTCCTTCACCCTCTCCTGAATAGAGTGTGAGGTCCAATGGCTGAGGGCGCAGGGCTGTTTAGTCAACATTGTACCACCAGAAATGATGCCAGCTCTGGAGCAGGACAGGGACTGAAGACTGAAATAGACTGTGTTGAAATGCAAATGTTCAAAATAGCATAATGTTAAAAACACAAAAGATTTCATTTTATTGACCTACTGTGCACAGTGGATCACAGCCTCATTCCAGAAAGAGCACACTGAGTGTGCCCATTTTTGCACTTGAGCTGTGTGTTAGTTTTTAATTGCCACTAAACAAGAAAATTTTAGTTACTTAAACGGTATCTTGTAACAGACCATGACATCCGCAACATCAGGAGAGTTCCTGCAGCTAGTGACCTCCCCTTCCCCATCTTCCCTCTTATGTCAGGCCCCACAGAGTCTCACCTTTTAATGTGAAAGAGAAGAGTTAGTGTCTAGGGCAATAGTTCAACCCCATGAAGAAAGAAACAGGACTGGGTCTGAGCCCTCAGGGTGAGGCTAAGGGGAGTCCTGCAGGCTGAGCTGCCCCATTCTTCCTGTCCACACTACTCCAGGGGTCTCGGGTCTCAGGCTGCCCTGACCTCATCCAACTTAAAGCCAATGGAACTTCCATCCTTTTCCACCTGTGGGAAGAAAGCATCTTGTTTTCTTTCAGGAAGAGGCAGAGCCAAGGAAACCAAAGCAGGCTGCAAAGCCTGGAACCAGGGAAGTTTCCAGAACTCTGACACAGAAGATGATGTCTATTCTTGGTTGTCAGGTTGACAATGTCTAGAATTAAGGAAAACTCCAAATCAGAGAGCACACCTGTGAGGGATTTTTGCTTAATATGAAATGGGAAGACCAACTTCTGATCTGGATCTTGGCAACAGCGTGTGTGTGTGTGTGTGTGTGTGTGTGTTTCCAGACAGGGTTTCTCTGTGTAACAGCTTTGGCTGTCTTGGAACTTGCTTTATAAACCAGGCTGACCTCAAACTCACAGAAATCAGTTTGCCTTCTCCTCCCAAGTGCTGGGATTAAAAGCATGAGCCACTACACTAGAAAACAACAACCTTTAATCCAGATTGAGGGTGGAGAAACCCGCGTCTAGTCTGGGCCATGCATTCTGCTGGCAGCCTGTACCAGGATATGGAAGAAGGAATCTTGCTGTCTAATGCTTGCTCTTGCTCTTGCTGGCAAGTCCATTCGTTCACTGGTCTCAGAGGTACTTTTCGTGATGCCATGCATTCCCTGATGACCAAGCATCCAAATACATGAGCCTATGGGGACATTTTTATTCAAAACACCACATTCCAAACCTTGGCCCCCATAGCCTTGTAGTAATATCAAAATTCAAAATGCATTCAGTCAAACTCCAAAAGTCCCCATGTTCTATAACAGTCTCAACACTGTCTAAAAGTCCAAAGTTCAAAGTCTCTTCTGCGACTCATGGCAATCTCTTAACAGCAATTCCTTATAAAATGAAAATAAAAAAGCAGATCACATACTTCCAACATACAGCGGCACAGGATATACATTCCCATTCCAAAAGGGATAAAGGGAGCACAGTGAGGAAATCCTGGGCCAAAGCAGTCCAAAATCCAGATGACAAACTCCAAATCTGCATCTCCATCTCTGATGTCAAAACACTCTACAGTTCTCCAACTCCTTTCAGCTCTGTGGACTGCAACACACTTCTCTCTCAGGCTGGTTCCACAGAGTGTTAGCACCTGTCCATGAGAGGTGTCCATGACTACCATTCCTTCACACAAGGGCCTCTCTGGGCCTCCCTGCAGGGACACCCCTGAGACACATGATGGGCCTCAGCTGCTTTCCTTAGATGCAGAGAGAGATTCCACAACCCCATGGACCACTTCCTCCATGGAAAGGACAACACTTTATCCTTCCTGGAGTAGATACTTATTCTTATTGATTTGCCTGGGGTGAAATCCTTCTAGCTCAGAGGCAGAGAAAGTACCTGGCTGGCCTTCTTCCTCTGCTGTCACCCCAGAAAAGACCTTTCTCCTACACCTTCTCAGACAAAACACCTCCAACTGAATGTCCCTTCCTTCCACTTCCTGTGTGTCTGTCTATCTATCCTCCTTACTTCCTCCTATTCTCTATGGGTTTTTTTTTTTTCCTGTCATCCGGTTGTCTCTTGACCTATGGTTGATTTTATTTAATCTTGTTTACAATACCCAAGCAGGAAGCTCTAAGATTAAAGGTGTGTGCTAGAGCTGGGCCACACCACAACTAGAAGCTGGTTTTTCTAGAAAATAATGCAATCTCTGGGTTCACAGTGTGATCAAATAATCTGCAACAGTTTTTGTTTTATTTGGATGTCTGTTTTGTTTTGGTTTTTTTTTTTTTTTGAGACAGGGTTCCCCTGTGTAACCCTGGTTGTCCTAGAAATTGTTCTGTAGACCAGACTGACATGAAACCCTAAAGATCCTCTTGCCTCTTTTAAATTTAAAAGATTAAAGGTATATAACACCACTGCCTGGCTATATTATATACTTTTATCTTGTTTGTTTAATTTACTTTGTTTTTCCTGTATTTGAGAACAAACCCAGGGTCTTATGTACTTTAAAGAAGTCGCACTGAGCCACATCTCCAGCTCTGTGATGTGTGTGTGTCTGCATGTGTGCTATGGATTCAGGTCACTGGGGATTGATCCTAGTGCCTTGAGCACACCAGCTAAGCATCTTACCACTGAACTACAGCCCCTATCCCATCTTATAATTTTTTTAATTTAAAATTTTATTTTATATGTGCGAGTGTTTTGCTAGAATGCACATATGCATAGGGTGCTAACAGAGGCTGAGAGGGTGCTGGATCTCCCAGAACTGGAGTTATGGGTGGCTGTAAGCCTCCCTGTGGGCCCTCTGAAAGAGCAGCAAGTGCTCCTAACTATGGAGATATCTCTCTAGTCTACTTTTCTCTAATTACTGCTTTAAGATGAGATCTCATTGAATTTCACTTGCCATCCTCCTGCCTCAGCCTCTCAAGTAGAGTGGAGAGCATTACAGCAGACAATTCCAGGCCACAGGAGCTTGAGGCTGTGACTGGATACTTCCTCACCCCTCAGAGGAACAGGAAGCTGAGCAGCCACCATATTTCATAGCACCCATCATAGAACTCAGGTGAAATCCAGCCTGTTCCCCACCCAGTGTCCTTTAACAGCAAACATGGAATCTGCTTGCTCCCCTACACACTAACTTCCCAACACTGTGTCTGTACTTCTGTCCCCACCTTAGCCTGTCTTGTCCCCCACACCTGTAATGAGCTCAGCCCTTCTCAGCCCTTACTGGCTGGGGGATTCCTTCCCCTGTTTGGCTTCCACTGAAGTGTGTCCTCTCTGGGGCAGCATGTCCTGTGCAGCTTCTGGAATGATGTGAGAGATGTTTGTTTTCTCACAGGGGAGAGTCCGTTCTCTTCTCCTGATTGCTGATTGTCCTCAGGCCTTCCTCCTCCTCCTTCTCCTCCTCTATCCAGGGATGCTGGCACCTGTCTGTCTGTCTTCTCACTAATTCCCATGGTGACCTCTCAACCACCTGGAGACTTTACTCCCAAGGACCTTCGTTACTTCTCCTCTTACACCATCCTGTGATCTCACTGTTAATCTGTCAATGGAACCATCCTGTGATCACTCTGTTGATCTGTCAATGGAACCATCCTGTGATCACACTGTTGATCTGTCAATGGAACCATCCTGTGATCTCACTGTTGATCTGTCAATGGAACCATCCTATGATCACTCTGTTGATCTGTCAATGGAACCAACCTGTGATCACACTGTTGATCTGTCAATGGAACCATCCTGCACTGTGCTTTCAGCCCCCACATGGACCTTCTATCCAGGAGTTTGTTAATTGCTTCACTGTTGTTATTTTGTTTTTTTTTTTTTTTTGTGTGTGTGTGTGTGTGTGTGTGTGTGTGTGTGTGTGTATGTGTGTGAGTGAGTGTGTGTGTATGAGTATGAGTGAGTGTGTGTGAGTGTGTGTGAGTATGTGTGTGAGTGTGTGTGAGTGTGTGTGTGAGTGTGTGTGAGTGTGTGTGTGTGTGTGTGTGTGTGTGTGTGTGTGTGTGTGTTTTGATTTGCTTCAGGGTCTCATATAGCCCAGGCTGGCCTTGAACTCATGATCCTTCTGCTACCCCTCAGGAGCTGAGTTGAGATTACAGGCCTGGGTCACACCCACTCATAAGGACTTTTTGAGTTAATGCCTAGGAATCTGAGTATATCCTCCTGAACATCTGCTATCAGGGACTGGTTCTTACTCTCTTATTCCTCTCCTTAGCCTCCTCCTTGTTCTTTGTACTTTCTCAGCTGGAGTTTTTGTAGGGAAAGTGCTGTTTTTAGGAACCTTATACAGAATTATTTAGATGTAAATCAAATTATCCCACCTTGTCCTGGGTTTAAGAACTCTGAGGAGCCAGGCCTGGAGTTGCAGGTCTGTGATCTGAGCTACTTGGAGTCTTGAGGCAGAAGGATTGAATGTTATAGTCCTGACTAGGCATACTGAGTGTTCAAACCTGTCTAAGCAACTTAGTGAGATTCTGACTCAAAAGAAGACATGAAATGAAGCTGAACACGGTTGATAAACTTTTAATCCCAGTGCTCTGGGAAGCAGAGGCAGGAGGATTATATATGTGAGTTTGAGACCAGCCCAGCTTACATAGTAAGTTTCAGGCAAGCTAAAAGTGGTTGTGGTTGTAATTGTTCTTATAAAACAAGAACAACAAAACACATGTTGAAAACTAATCATCTTTTCCCGTGGGGTCAGGGAACAAGCTCAGGTCATTGAGATGTGCAGCACGCACTCTGCCTGCTCAGTCTTCTCTCTGGCCCCCAAAACTCAGCCTATTGGAATCAGGAATCCTGATCTCTCTTCTAATGCAGAGGCTCCTCAGACTGGGGTCAAGGGCTCCACCTGCTCACAAACATCAGGGCTCCATCTGTCACAATCAAGCTGTCACCTGCAGCACTGACTGAGGGACACCTGAGTGCCCCTGTCACTGGGATCAGCCTGAGACCCAGACATGTCCTCTGGTGATGGTCCCTGCTCAGGCCCCGGGGAGGCTCCTGTGATCTCTTGTGCTGTGACCTGGGAGTGAAACGCCACAGCCAGAGTCTGTGGAGTCCAGGTCTGTGCATTTGCTGGGACCCGAGGGGTGTGCAGCTTAGGAGGGCTGGGTGCAGGGGGACAGCTTTAGTGCAGGTGACAGGAAATGCAAGTTAGTAATTGTCAAATGTCACCCTCAGTTGGGGACGGCTCATTGGTAAAGTGCCCACTGAGCTTTGGTCTCCAGTACCCATGTGAATATCCAACACAGTGTGACCCCAATCTTGGCAGAGGCAGGAGGATCCAGCTATTCTGACTGAATTAGGGAACTCCAGACTTAGAGAGATGTCATGTCTCGGAAAATAAAGTAAGGTTGAGGAGCTGGAGCGATGGTCTCATGGTGGATTGTGCACACAGCTCTTGCAGAAAGAGGACCAGAGTTTGCTTCTAGCATCCACAAGAGACGGCTCACAGCTGCCTGTCACTCAGTTCCAGGGGACCCAACATCCTCCTTGACACTGTACTATGTGCACAAACCCACACTCAGACACACACATACACTTAAACATACAAATAAAATATTTAAAATGTTCAGGTTGAGCTGGAGAGCTGGCTCAGAGGTTAAGAGCACTGACTGCTCTTCCAGAGGTCCTGAGTTCAATTCCCAGCAACCACATGGTGCCTCACAACCATCTACAATGAGATTTGGTGCCCTCTTCTGGCAGGTAGGAAAAATGCAGGCAGAACACTATATTAAATAAATAAATCTTTAAAAAATAATTTTTGAAAATTTCAGGTTGAACTTGGCATGGTGGTCAGGCTTTAATCACATTATTCGGAAGGCAGAGGAAGGCAGGTGTCTGTGAATTAAGGATACATGGTGAGACCCTGTTATATAAATAAATAAGGTTGAGACAATGCAGGAAGCCTTGACTATGGCTGGTTCCAAAACACCAACCATCCTTGTGCACTCGCACACATACAAGTATGCTTTCACACACAAGTATACATCATCTCTCATATTGTACAATAAAGAGCTATTTCCTGCATGAGGCAGGAGGGTCATAGGTTCTAGCCCAGTCTGTCCCATAGAGTGAGTTCATGGACAAGGTAGGTAACATGGTGAATCTGACCAAAATACAAAATGAAGGTGATATGGTGGCTGATCCTGCCATGCCAGCTCTCAGAATGCTGAGGCAGAAGGATTGTATGGAGTTCTAGACCAACCTGGGCTACATACTGGGTTCAAATCCAACCCGGGCTATAGTGTGGAGATGTCTCACAGAAACAAGAGAAAACAAACAAACAATCAAGTTAAGAAGATACAGGCACACCACCATCTCTGCTTTCCTGCGCATTCTTGATCTAGCAGCACAAACAGAATGGAGGAAAATGTTCCTTGATGATCATCTGAAGCTGTTGAGAATGTGCCATAACATAAACTGTCCCCTCAAAACAGAGAGAAGGGAAAAGTAGACTCAGTGCTTCTGGAAAACCGCTCTGTCTGTGAGAGTCATGGAGGGAGAATGGTGAGCTTTGTCCTGTCCACCCCATCTGAAACCTGGAACATCTAGACCCTCCTGCCCCAGACCCTGGCATGCACACACTTATGCACACAGTGTCTGTGGAGTGTCCATTGCTAGACTAAGGGGAGGACAGAGCTGAGTGCCTGCACCCAGGGCCCTGACCCTCTGGACCTTATGTCCTACAGGGAAAGACACCACCCAAATAATCACCTACACATGCAGAGGTGTGACCACGCAGCACTCCACGGGAAGGTACACTTCAGAGTGAGGTGCTCAACAAGAGATTTGAGTCTAACAGGAAGGTTTCAAACCTTCCCTGAGTAGCTGAGGTCTGAGTATGGAGTGGAGCTAACTAGGGGGACCCAGAGGCAGGTGCCTTCAGGTCAGGGCCCAGCAAACCCCAGGCTGTCTGCAGGTGGAAGCAGGGCAGGACTGGAAATGGAGTCCATGGAGTGAAGTGGGGGGTAAAGAGTGAACAATGGGGCTGCAGAGGTGGGGCCCCCCTCACAGGGCCTTGGAGACCAGGTTAAAGACATGGGTCCTGAATTCCAGTCAGTGGAACGCCATTGAAGGGTTTTAGGTGGAGAATGACACAATCAGATATCATTTAAAGTTCTCTAGGTTGGCAGGTGCAGGGGTGGGCAGTGGAGTGATAGACAGGTGGGGGATGGGCACTGGACCGTAATCCCAGAAGTGGAGGCAGAAGGATCTTAAGTTGTATGCTAGCCTTGGCTACAAACCAACACCGGATTCAAACCTAAATCCACTATATAGAACAGGCAGGAGTCAACTCACAAAGACCTTCCTGCCTCTGCCTCCAGAGTGCTGGGATTGAAGAGTGTGTCACCACCTCTGGCGGTGACTGTTTCTCAGCATCGGGAAGTTGGAACTGGAGAAAAAGTGGGCAAGCCCCACCCCACCATGTTTTCTCCTAACTTGTTATTGTTGTTTAAATCCTGATAATTTTCTTTTTGACACTGGGTTTCATGTACCTGGAAATCAATATGTAGCCAAGGATCCTCCTGCATCCCCTCTGGAGTGGGAGGATTATAGGCTGTTCTCTATACTACTGTGTGAGCCATGCTCAACCCTGATTTCCTTCTCCACATTCTCCACCGCTCTCTCTTGACTTCTTCCTGTCCCTGCCTCTATTTCCCCTCTTTTTCTGGGACACCTGCTCTGCTGTTCTCTCCATGTGGAAGCCTCTGGAACATCTGGAGGTGCCTCCTTCTGTCTCCATTCATAGTGGAGTGTAATAGGACTTCAGGAAGCCCAGGGCAGGTGAGGCAGGCCAGAGGGCAAAGGCGGTGGAATCCTGGGTGGAGGAGCTGGTGTGCACTCAGCTTCTGGGCTTAAGAGCTGGGTCAGTAGAGGACTAGTGTCTGAACACGGTCTGAGAATGGAGTCATGGGAGGAGATTCTGAGTGCTGTGAGGAAACTCCATGAAACATTCCCGGGTTCTTCACAACATGGAGTTGTTCTCAGAACACTTTACTCACCTGACATGTCTTAACCCTCAGAGTACAAACTGTCTGAGTGAAGTTGGCCATGGCTGGAGGCTTTAGTCCTCTTCATTGTCAGGCTCCTCTCCCAGGTCCCATGGCCTCCAGAGACTAGGATTGATGGAAGTGGTTGCCATGGAGACATGGAGACAGTTATCTCTTTAAAATGACCTTATTGGGGAAATCCCATGGAGTCTGATCCATTCATGACACAAAACTAAAGAAATGTTAAATTCCTCAGATAGAGGACAAGGAGGTGGACACTGTCTAGGGATCCACTGTTTGCTCATTTTACTAAACAGTGTGGATTTCCTTTTCTCTCTATTTCTTGTGCTACTCCATTGTTCTAGCTCAGGACCAGGAACCTAGGGAAGATGGTACGACACTTAGAGATACAGTGACCATCTCAAGGTGACATGAAGAAGCCATAGCCCGGTCTTGTCCTAGATCTGACCTTCCTGACTCTAACTCCGAATTTCACACACATCCTCTTCCTCAACTGGAGGAATGACCACATGGCTCATAAGGCTCTGCTTAGGTGACCCACGACTAGTGACATGGTGGTCCCCAAAGCCCCCGAGAGCTGCACTGTGGTAAAGGCCACCTTGCCTCCTCTCTTTTAGACAAAACATCTTAGTTTTTTTTTTTTTTTTCTTGACAAAAGTACCATGTGGGGGAACTGACTTATTCTGGCTCACAGTCCAAGGGTACAGGCCGTCACAGACCTGGGAGTCAAATGACAGGACCCTGAAGCAGCTGGTCACATCACAGGTGCCGTCAGGAAGCAGAGAGTGATGGGTAATTGTCCTCAACTCACTGTCTCCACTTTATATGGCTCAGGATCCCCTGCTAGGGAATAGTTCCACACACAGTTTAGATGGAAGTCCATATCAATTAGCATAAAGATAATCCCTCACAGATATTCTCAGAGGTTAACCTTTATGTAGATAATTTTGTTTTTGTTTTTGTTTAATTTGTTTGCTTTGAGACAGGGTCTCTTAACATACCCCTGGTTGTCCTGGAACACACTATGTAGCTTGAAATGGCCTCAAACTCCCAGAGATCCAACTTCCTCTGCCTCCTGAGTTCTGGGATTAAAGGTGTGTGTCACCATGGCTTGCTAGTCTGGATAGTATCTGAGAAGTGCCACCAAGGCTTGTCTGCTGGTTGATTCTGAAAACATTTACCATCACAGTCTTTTGAAGGCTGACCTTGAACTTGCCGAGTGGACAGGCTGAGAACTTCTGGTCCCTCTGTGAGGCCCATGTGTCCCTCAGTCTTATTTATTGCTATAATCATCAAAGTAAACATGGCAGAGAAAGGGTGTATTTCATCTTACACTTCCACATCACCATCCATCATCAAAGGGATTCAGAGCAGGACCTGGAGGCAGGATCCTGGAGGTGGGAACTGAAGCAAATACAATGAGGAACACTGCTTCCTGGCTTGCTCATCCTGACTTGCTCAGTCTACCTTCTGAGACACCCCAGGAGCACTGCCTAGCTGTGGCATAGCCCACAGTGGGCCGGGCACTCCCATATCAGTCATATCACACTGCTCTGAGAAGCAATTTCACTGCCTTCGAGCTCGAGGTTTCTCTCTTCTTTAGCACCTGCTCTTTTGGTGATGTGGAGCAGCCTCTTTGCCCCAGGAATAGCCTCAGCGTGAGGGCGGGAGCTGGCACTGCTCTCAGAGCTTCGCTGTACCCTCAGGGCCTCCTCCAGTTTGATCTCCTCTAGCGTCTTGATATGCACCTCCTGCATAGATCTGGCTCTTCCTGCAGGCTCCTCAGGTTGTCCTTTGCTGACAGCAACAGGTAACAGACTCGCTGTCTTCTTCACATCAGTATCTGCTGTCAACTTGGGGCAACCTGCGTCCTTTTTGGATTTCTGTCTCTCCATTTCCTGCTGCCGATGCTTCTTTTCTGCCAGGACCTCACAGAAGGTTTTGATCCGCACTGAGGAAGAACTTTTGGTTCCTGATGAAGACTCGTCAGTCCAGGAAGGCTCTTCTGTTTTCATATGGGTTTGCAATTCTCCCCGTTTCTGACTGGCTCTGTCAAGAAGAATTTCTTCCAATGTCTTCACGTGGATCTCACCAGCTTTGTTACCTCTCTCTTTCTTTGGTGCTTTATCAAGGTTAATTTCTGGAGCTTCCACCTTTTTTCCCAGCCTCTGTGCAAGGCTTCGCTTTAATGGGGATCACTGTCACCACCTACTGAAAATTTCCGTTGTCCCAGGCTCTCAGGAAGACTCAGTCTAATCCAGGGCTCTTCTTGTTTGCTTGACAGAGTTACTGTCCTCACCACAGGGCGAAGGTTCTCCTTTTCAGGGCCTGGATTAGACTGAGGCTCATGTGAAGCGCTGGCAACTCCTGAGGAGCTTTCCCCTTGCTTCTTGGGTTTTTCCTTCATTTCTTTTGATTTAATTTCCTCAAGAGTTTTTATTCCAAAATTCAAACATTCACCTTGCTTTCCACCGACTCCAGGTCTCCGGGCAGAAACCAGTCGTAGTCCATTATGAACTTCAGGAGTTGGCTGCAGGGCAGGTGTTTCGCTTTCATCAACCTCCTCAGAAAACTGATCATCATCGTCTTCATCATCATGGCAGCATTGATTACGACGGGTGGATGTGTAGGGCTAGGGACATTCTCTGAACTTTCCACTTTCATCACACTCCACAGGTGAGGGGAGGGATTTGATTGGACTGACAATTTGTTCTGTTGAACTGTGAGCTGGCTAGCCTTTACTTCTTCTTGCAACCCAGGCACAGTGGGTAACACAGTTCTGCTTGGAGGTAGGAACAGTCCATCAATGTAACGACCTCTGTTGGGATGGAAAGCACAGTTTAGTTTCTGACATCCCACTGGCTGATTTTCCCAATAACAAGGAATTTCACTTCGTTTTTTATCAATTTCCATGTGGCGATATCTGCACACCCGTCGAAAACAACGACCTTCTTGCCATAGTGTGCATCAGTTTCATTTCCTAGTGCAGCTTCCCAGTGACGGAAAGGGCAGCTGTCACCTTTGGTGCATGTAGAATAGAAATAAAAAGAGCAGTCTTCTCCCGGATTAGGCATGCCGGGTCAATTTTCAGGCCAGAAGTGGCTTTTTGGAATAAGCCACTGCTTCCTCAAGGTGAAGACCAGCTCCAAGTGCTCTTGAAATAGACTCACTCTTCCAATGACAACTCAACCACAGACATCTTCTTTACAACATAATCATTAGCTGGTTGCTCTCAACAGGAACATCTGTGTCCTCACTGAGTTCCAAGCTATTACGCACTTAATACTAGTCAATTTTCCAGGAATTTTTTGGGCAGGAAATATCCCCAAATCGAACCGATGACACTGTCTCGGATTCCCGCGTGCTGCCACGTCTTTCTCTTCCCTTAGCCGCGGTCGCCCACTGTCCTCACAGCAGCAGAACAAGCAGAAACCCAAGACTGCCTTGTTTTGTTTTTTGAGACAGGGTCCTTCTGTGTAACCCTGGTTGTCCTAGAACTTGTTCTGTAGACCAGACTGACATGAAGCCCTAAAGATCCTTTAGCCCCTTTTAAATTTAAAAGATTAAAGGCATATAACACCACTACCTGGCTATATTATATACTTTATCTTGTTTGTTTAATTTAGTTTGATTTTCCTGTATTTGAGAACAAACCCAGGGTTTTATGCACTTTAAGGAAGTCACACTGAGCCACATCCCCAGCTCTGTGATGTGTGTGTGTGCATGTGTGTTGTGGATTCAGGTCACTGAGAATTGATTCTAGGCCTTGAGCACACCAGCTAAGCATCTTACCACTGAACTACAGCCCCATCCCATCTTATAATTTTTTTGATTTAAATTTTTATTTTATATGTGCGAGTGTTTTGCTAGAATGCACATATGCATGTGGTGCTAACAGAGGCTGAGAGGGTGATGGATCTCCCAGAACTGGAGCTATGCATGGCTGTAAGCCTCCCTGTGGGCCCTCTGAAAGAGCAGCAAGTGCTCCTAACTATGGAGATATCTCTCTAGCCTACTTTTCTCTAATTACTGCTTTGAGATGAGATCTCATTGAATTTCACTTGCCATCCTCCTGCCTCAGCCTCTCAAGTAGAGTGGAAAGCATCACAGCAGACAATTCCAGGCCACAGGAGCTTGAGGCTGGGACTGGATACTTCCTCACCCCTCAGAGGAACAGGAAGCTGAAGCAGCCACCATATTTCATAGCAACCCATCATAGAACTCAGGTGAAATCCAGCCTGTTCCCCACCCAGTGTCCTTTAACAGCAACACATGGGAGATGGACTCTGCTTTGCTCCCCTACACTCTGACTTCCCAACACTGTGTCTGTACTTCTGTCCCCACCATAGCCTGTCTTGTCCCCCCACACCTGTAATGAGCTCAGCCCTTCTCAGCCCTTACTGGCTGGGGGATTCCTTCCCCTGTTTGGCTTCCACTGAAGTGTGTCCTCTCTGGGGCAGCACCTCCTGTGCAGCTTCTGGAATGATGTGAGAGATGTTTGTTTTCTCATAGTGGAGAGTCCGATCTCTTCTCCTGATTGCTGATTGTCCTCAAACCTTCCTCCTCCTCCTCCTCCTCCTCCTCCTCCTCCTCCTCCTCCTCCTCTTCCTCTTCCACCTCCTCTATCCAGGGATGCTGGCACCTGTCTGTCTGTCTTCTCACTAATTTCCATGGTGGCCTCTCAACCACCTGGTGACTTTACCTGCTGTGTTACTTCTCCTCCTACACATCCTGTGATCACTCTGTTGACTGTCAATGGACCAACCTGTGATCACACTGTTGATCTGTCAATGGAACCATCCTGTGATCACATGTTGATCTGTCAATGGAACCATCCTGTGATCACACTGTTGATCTGTCAATGGAACCATCCTGTGATCACACTGTTGATCTGTCAATGGAACCATCCTGTGATCACACTGTTGATCTGTCAATGGAACCATCCTGTGATCACACTGTTGATCTGTCAATGGAACCATCCTGTGATCACATTGTTTGATATGTCAATGGAATTATCCTCTTGCATCACAGCATTGAGTCTGTCAATGACCTTATCCTGTGATCACACTGTTGATCTGTCAATGGAACATCCTGCACTGTGCTCTCAGCCCCGAACGGACCTGTCTATCCAGGAGTTTGTTAATTGCTTCACTGTTGTTATTTTTTTATGTACGTGTGTGTGAGTGTGTGAGTGTTGTGTGTTGAGTGTGTGTGTGTGTTTTGATTTGCTCAGGGTCTCATATAGTCCAGGGCACTGGCACTTTGAACTCATCGATACCCTTCTGCCCCTCAGGAGCTGAGTTTGAGCTACAGGCCGGGTCACACACACTCATAAGGACATTTTGAGTTATTCCTAGGAAATCTGAGCATATCCTCCTGAACATGCTGCTATCAGACGGTTCTACTCTCTTGTTTCTCTCCTTAGCCTCCTCCTTGTTCTTGTACTTTCTCAGCTGTGGTCACTTTTGCTGGAAGTTTTTGAGGGAAAGGCTGTTTTTAGGAGCCTTATACAGGAATTATTTTAGTTGTTTTAAATCAAGATATCCCACCTTGTCCCGGGTTTAAGAACTCTGTGAACCCAGGCCTGGAAGTTACAAGCGTCTGTGATCTGAATTCCTATGACGCACTACTCGGGAGTCTTGAGGGCAGAAGGATTGATGTTATAATCCTGACTAGGCATACTGGTTGGTTCTGACAGTACCCCTGTCTTAAGCAAACCTTTAGTGAAGATCCTGATTCCCAACACGAGTACAAGGATTGTCTCAGAACTCGAAGGCTGAAATCACATCAACCCGGTGCGTCTAGTTGCGTAATCTAACTCTTTTCATACATACCACCTAGTATGGCTGCTGGAAGGCCGGTATGAAGAAGGACGGGAGCAGGGGTTTGATGAGGATATTCCCATTTAGGACCACTACTCCAAAGTCCTCTCATTCCTTCACATTTATATATAATAGTGATTTCCGGGAGACCCCTGTGGGCCCCAGTGCCTTTACATAGTTGATATTGTCTCATAAGGCATATACACTTTCATATAAGTGCGAAGGTATGATTAGCGCTTTCTAAGGTTGTGGTTTGTGATAATTATTGTATTCTTTATTAAACAAAGCCGCATTAGCTGATCTGGCAGTTTATCTCTATGTAAATGTACAATCATAAGAGTCTATATATATATCATATATAGTCATTTCCTCTTTAACTAGTGGGGATTCTGGAAATATAACGGTTCATGATGCTATGTGTGGTAGGTATTGTTGCCTCAAGCCAGAAGGCCCCTCTTGACACGTTGTACTCCTCATGGCTCGGCCCCCTCTTCGAAAACTCAGCCTTAACTGTTGGGAATTTCATCGGGCAGCAATCCCATGATTTCTCTTTCAAATGCCGAGGATGGGTCTTTGCTTGGCTTTCTCGATTATCACCATAGAGAGAGAAGTGGGCCTTAAATCCAAGAGTACAATACAAAGATAGGGAACATCTTTAGGATCTTGGATAGTTTTCGTGTCAAACAAATAGAAGACCATTCCCACTTACTAATGGCCAATGTCCACGTCAACCATCTCAGCCTACATGGGACATGGAGTCATTTACCGCTACGTTAGTCAATTTAACTATATAACGTCGTGTATCTAGTCTCACCTATCTTTGGAGACCAATCTTGATTCATTGGGATTATTATATGTGTGGATGTTAACGCAAGAAGTGAGGACTAATATGTCTATGATTTCGCTTCATGACTCTCTGCTCTTCTTGTGTGGTCCGCATGTCGATCGAGACATCGTGTGTTGATCTGCCTGGGGTACGCCACATATAACGATAGTGCTCTTGCATTTGCTGGAACTGAAAGTTACAGGACAGTTGTGAAGTGGCTGGGTCACCCATTGCGTCATGCCCACAGGGGGTGGCTCGTGAGATCCACTCTAAGCCCTATTATCCTGACGTTGGCTCGAGAAGAGCGATGACACAACGCCAACAGCCAGAGTCTTGATGGGAGTTCTTAGTTCTGTGCCTACTGACATGGCGAGCCACACTGCGAGCGCATGCTTCGTTTTCGTGCAGTTTTAGGAAGTGCCTGGAAGGTGCAGGATTTTGAGGTCTCTTTTTAAATTATGTGTTATGTGTTGTGTTGTGCATGACAGGCCAATGCAAGTTAGTAATGTCAAATGTTCACCCTAAGTTGGTGTGGAAGAGCTGTTTGCTTGTTTCACAGTGAAGACCTGTGATTGTGCACTAGGTAGGTTGCATGTTAATTGACAGGAGTAGGACTCACAATATTATAATTAGTATAGTAGTTGTGTCACCTATGCTTGTCATTTTCTCCTATTAATTATGTTATGTTACCCACTGTTGTAAGTTTGTAGTTACCACGCGCTTGGTTTGTAATTCACCTGATGTGGGTGCGGTGAAAAAACTGAACTCTATTAACGATATACCTAGGCTCTAGAAGCAGTGTGTGCTCTTAATTGTTGAGCGCATTCTATCAGCCTCCCATTGCACATGTGTTATCATTAAGTGATATATCTTCATACATCTTTCATTGACATACCTCCTTCTACAGAATTATTATTGTTAGATATTAAAAGTAACTTACGCA
>NW_023413227.1:0-12734 GCF_903995425.1 Onychomys torridus
TCCTCAGGTGACAATGCCTCAGATCCCTCAGTAACAATGTTCTCAGATCCAGGTGACAATGTTCTCAGATCCTAGGTCAATGTTCTCAGATCCCCTGGTGACAATGTTCTCAGATCCGCAGGTGACAGTGTTCTCAGATCCGCAGGTGACAGTGTTCTCAGATCCTCAGGTGACAATGTTCTCAGATCCTCAGGTGACAATGTTCTCAGATTCCCAGGTCCCAGGTGAACAATGTTTTCAGATCCTCAGGTGACAATGTTTCTCAGATCCTCAGGTGACAATGTTCTCAGATCCCCAGGTGACAATGCTCTCAGATTCCCAGGTGACAATGTTCTCAGATCCTCAGGTGACAATGCTCTCAGATCCTCAGGTGACAATGCTCTCAGATCCTCAGTAACAATGTTCTCAGATTCCCAGGTGACAATGTTCTCAGATCCCTAGGTGACAATGTTCTCAGATCCTCAGGTGACAGTGTTCTCAGATCCTCAGGTGACAATGTTCTCAGATTCCCCCAGGTGACAGTGTTCTCAGATTCTCGGTGACAATGCCCTCAGATGCCCCAAGTAAGAATGATCTTGATCCAGGTAGCAATTGTCTTGATTCCCCAGGCTAAATGTTTCAGATCGCACAGGAAAACACTGGCTTTGATACCCACAGAGAAAATGCTTTCAAATGCCCAAGGTAACAATGGTTCAATATAACATGCCACACTGTTCTTAGCTCAGGTAACTATGATTTATAATGCTCTAATGGTCTTGATATTCCAAGGTAAAAATGGTCTTGATTCTCAGGATTACAATGTTCTCACTCATTACAGTCAGACCTCCAGATTACAATGCTCTCAGATGTTCTTGGTTACAATGTTCTCAGATTTCCCAGGTCACAATGATCTCTAATCTCCCAGGTAACAAATGTCTTGATCCCCAGGTTATATACAATGTGTTTAGGTCACTCAGGTAACAATGGTTCTTGATTCCTTAGATAACAATGTTCTCTGACTCCTCCATGTAACAATGTTATCATGTCCCAGGTAACAATGTTCTTGATTCCTTAAATAACAATGTTCTCAGATGCTCCAGATAACAATGCTATTACATACCAGATAACAACTGTCTTGATCCCCCAGATTGCAATGTTCTTAAATGCCATAGGTAACAATGGTTGATTCCCTAAGTAAATGTTTTCATATCAGCCAGGTAAGAATGGTCTTGTTCTGGACAAGTTACAATGCTGTCAGATCACAAGAAACAACAGTCTCATTTCCCTAGATTACAATGTTCTCAGATCCCTCAGTAACAGCTCATGTTCCTCACAGATAATAAGGTTGTCAGAACCCATTGGTACCAATGGTCTTGATCCCCAGACAGATGTGTATATATACCACAGGTTATAATGTTTTCAAATTCCCCAAATACGAATGTTTCTCATATGGCCCAAGTGACAACTGTCTTATTCCCCAAATTACATTGCTCTTAGATGCTCCAGATAACAACAGTCTCAATCCCCCAGATTTTCATGTTCTCAGATCTTCCAGGTGACTATGCCCTCAGATTCCCTGGTAAGAACAGTCTTGACCCCAGGTAACAATGTATTGATTCCCCAGGTCACAATGTTCTCAGATCATCAAGGTAACAAGGCTTTCAGATGCTACAGAAAACAATGGTCTTGAGCCCCCAATAACAATGATCTCAGACCCCCCCCCAAGTAGCAATTACTCTGACCTCCAAGTAATAATTTTCTTGATTTTCCAAGTTCAGTATTCTCAGATCCCTCAGGTAATGATATTCTCATATGTCCCACTTAACAAAGACTTTGATCCAGCAGGTTACAATGTTTTCAGATGTCAGGTAACAATGCTCTCAAATGCCACCAGAAACAGTGGGCTTGATCCCTCAGGTTACAATGTTCTGGGATACCCATGTAACAATGTTCAGATGCCCCAGGTAGCAGGTTTCAGAGTGGTCTGTTAAGAATGGTCTTCTAAGATCAGGCAGGTAGCAATGGTATGGATCCTTAAGTTATAGTGTTCTCAGTTCAGTCAGATAACAATGTCCTTGATCCACCCACCAAGGTTACAATGTTCTCAGTTCAGCTAAGTAACAATGGTCTTAATCCCCATAAGTTACAGTGTCCTCAGATAAGGCAGGAAAAAATACTCTTTAACCCCATCAGTTAAAATGTCCTCAGATCAATCAGGTAAAAAAGGTTTTGATAACCCCAGGATACAGTGTTTTCAGACCAGCCAGGTAACAACAGTCTTGATCCCCAAAGGTTAAACTGTTTTCAAAACAGTAAAACAATGGCCTTAATCCTCACAAGTTATAATATCCTTAGATAAACCAAGAAAAAAATACTACTTAACCCCATGAGTTACAATGTTCTCAGATCAGTCAAGTAACAATGACCTTCATCCCAGCAAGGTTATGGTGTTCTTAGATCACCCAGGTAAACAAGTTTTTGATCACCCTAGGATACTATGTTTTCAGACCGGTTAGGTAACAATGGTCTTGTTCCCCAAAGATTAAACTGTTTTTCAAATCAGAAAATGATGGTCTTGATCCTCCAAGGTGAAATGCTCTTAGATCAGCAAGGTAACAATGCTTTTATCCTCTAAGTTTACAATGATCTCAGATCAGTCAGCTAACAATAGTCTTGATTCTCCAAGATTACAATGTTTCTCAGATCAGCCAAGCAACAATAGTCTCGATCCCCACAAATTACAATGTTCTCAGAGCAGTCAGGTAACGATGTTCTTTATCCTCCAAGATACAATGTTTTCAGATGAGCCAAGTAAAAATGGTTTTGATCCCCTCATATTACAAATTTCTCAGATCAGTAAGGTAACACTGGTCTTGATCCCCCAAGGTTATAATAATGATTGTTAATTCCACAAGTTACAACGTCCTCAGATCAGCCAGGTAACATTGACCTAGATTCCCCAAAGTTACATTGTCCTCAGGTCTGCCAGGTAACAATTGTCTTTATCTTCCACCAAAGGTTACAATATTCTAAGATCAACCATGAAACAATTGCCTTGATTTCCACAGTGATGATAATATCAGATCAATCAGGTAACAACTATCTTGATATCCAAGTTTACAATGTTCTCAGATCAACCTACCAATACTGGTCTTTATCCACAAGATTAATAATCTCAGATCATCCAGGTAACAACAGTCTTGATTCTTCAAGGTTATAATGTAGGAAATCATGTAACAATGTTCTTAATACCCAGTTACAACATTCTTGGACCATTTAACAAAGGCCTTTATCCCCCTCCCCCTAGTTACAAGGTTCTCAGAGAAGTAAGTCAATAATGGTCTTGAGCACCATGTTACAATATTCTCATATCATTCAGCTAACAATGGTATTGATTCTCCCAAATTTCTGAGATCAGCCAGATAACAATGGTCTTTATGCTCCAAGATTGCACTTTTCTCAGATCAGTAAGGTAACAATTGTCTTGGTATCCACAAGTCACAATGTTCTCGGATCAGTAAGGTAACAATAGCATTGATCCTCCACCAGGTTACAAAGTTTTCAAATCAGGAAACAATGGTCTTGATCCCCCACCAGGTTACAATGTTTTCAAATCAGGAAACAATGGTCTTGAACCCACGAAGTTACACTGTTCTCAGATCAACCAGGTAACAATGCCCCCCCCCCCCCGCAAGGTTACAATGCCCTCGGATCATTCAGGTAACAGTGTTCTTGATGTAGGTAAAAAGGGCCAGTGAAAGATAGCCTGAGACTAGAGCCAAAGAAACACACCCTGCCCCTAACCAGTTCAGGAACTGAAATCCAGCCAGTCTCAGAACTTGTCCCAGGGCTTAGGAATTGAAATTTTACCAATCCCCACCCTGAAAATCTCCACCTTAGGAAGCTCTGCCCCTAGGAAATCCTACATAAGTCCTGTACCTGTACAGTTTGGGGTTGCCCTTTTTCCACCCTGGCAGAGGCAGCCACTCTCCCTCCCAATAAATCTTGAATGAGGTTTGTAGTAACAACTTTCTTGCCATGGAGCAGGGCAGAGCAGAGATGTAACAACTTTCACTGCAGCAGAGCAGAGCTGAAATGGCTCTCACCAGAGCAGAGCTGGGAGAGCAGAACTGTAACACTTTGGCTGGGGAAACTTTCCCTTGCTGGAGCAAACTGTTACTTTCCTGGGAAGTTGAGCAGAGCTGTAACATTTCTGCAGAGCAGAGCTGTGACAATCCAGCTGGGGAAATCCTGTTATTCTCCCAGAATACAATGCTTTTATATTAGCCAGGCAACAGTGGTCTTTATGTCCCCAAATTACACTGACCTCAGGAAAAAAGTCTTGATTCTCCCAGGTTATAATGTTCTCAGGTCAGTCAAGTAACAACGTTCTTGATCCTCCAAGATTGTAAATGTTCTCAGACCATCCAGGTAATAATTGTCTTTATCCCCCCCCATAACAATATTCTCTGATCATAAGGTTACAATGGTCTTGCTTCCTCTCCAGGTTACAATGTTTTCAATTCACATAAAAATGGCAGTTATCCCCCCCCTACCAAAATTACAATGTTCAGATGAGTCAGATAACAATGGTCTTTAACCCCACCAGTTACAATGTTCTCAGAGCAGTCATGTAACAATGGCATTAATTCCACAAGGTTACAATGGTCTCTATTGAGTCAGTTAACAACAGTCCTTTTACTCCAGGTTACAATGTTTTCAGATCAGCCACATAAGAATGATTTTGATTCCTCCAGGTTACAATGATTTCTGGTAAGTCAGCTAATAAAATCTTCATCCTCCAAGGCTACAACATTCTCAGATCACCAGGTAACAATGGTCTTGATCTCCACAAGCCACCATGTTCTCAAATCAGTAAGGTAAAAATGATCTGTTCCCCTCAGGTTACAATGTTTTCAAATCAGGAGATAATGGTCATGATTCCTTCTAGGTTACAGTGTTTTTAAATGGGATAGCAATGTTCCTGACCCCCTAAGGTACAATGTTCTCAGATCAGTAAGGTAATAATGGTCTTGATTCTCCCAGGTTACAATGTTCTCAGGTCAGCCAGGTAACAATGGTCTTGATCACCCAAGCCACAATCAGTTCTCAGATCAGTAGGGTAACAATGGTCTTTATCCCCACTAGTCATAATCTTCTCAAAGCAGCCTGGTATCTTGATCTCCCTGTGTTAGTGTTCTCAGACCAGTCCAGTAACAGTGGTCTTTGATCCTTCCAGGTTACAATGCTCTAGATTAGTCAGGTAACAATGCTCTTCATTCCCTCACATTACAATGTTCTTAATTTAGTTAGGTAACAATGTTCTTGATTCCCCCAAGGTTACAATGCTCTCAGATCAGCCAAGTAACAGTGGTCTTGATCTGCAGTAGTTACAATGTCCTCATATCAACTAGGTATCACTGGTCTTCATTCCCCAAGGTTACAATATTCTCACAACCCTCAGATTACAATCTTCTCCGATTCCTCCAGGTAACAATGTTCTCATATGCCTCAGGTAATAACATTCTCAGATCAGGAAAGAAGCAATGGCCTTGATCTCTGGGTTACAATATTTTCAGATATCTCAGGTAACTTGTCTTGATCTTTCTGATTACAATGCTTTTAGATCTTTCAGGTGATAATCCTCTCCACTTTGTAAGTAACAATGTTCTCCTATTCTCTAGGTAACATGTATCTTAGATTCCCAAGAAACTATGCTTTTATATCTGCCAGGAGACAATGGTCTTGATCCCCAGGCTTACAATGGTACTGGATCCATCAGGTAACAATGGTATTGAACCCCTTCATAATAATGCTCTTAGATCCCACAAGTATCAGTGATCTTGGCTCCCCAGGTAACAGTGGTTCTCTGCTCTGCCAGCTAAGAAGGCCTCACATAACGCCAGTTGTCAGTTCACTTTGGTATCATTGGAGTTATCACATCGCCAAGGGAACTTTTCTCAGCTTTCTCAGGTAACAGTGACCCCTCTTCCCAAGTGAGAGTGATGTCACCCCTCCCAGGTAACAGTGGTTCTCAGTCCAATCATTAACAGTAGTTCTCCGGCTTCCCATGCAGTCTCTACTTCACAATGTCACAGTAGTGCTCACAGTACCTGGAAACAGCAGTATTGGTTTCCCCAGGCAACAGTGGCTCAGCTTACCCATGTAACCATGACCACAGCTCCCAAAGGCAACAGTGGTCTCAATACTCCTATGTGATATTCTTCTCAGATCATCCATTTTTCAACTCACCCAGACAACAGTGCTCACAGCTCTTCCAGGTAACAATGGCCTCAGCTCACTCAGGCAACACTGAGCTCTCCAATTAACCCTCCAAGTAAAGTGTCTATCACCTCCCCAACTAGTACCTGTCTCCTCCCCATGTAATAGTTGTTCTCAGATCCTCCAGGAAACAGCAAGTTCTCTCTTCATCCATGACAGTGGTTCCCTGGTTTCCAGGTGACAGTGGCCCTCTTCTCACCCATGGCGATGTTTCTTTGGTCTCCAGGTAACAGCCATCCTCAGCTGACCCAGGACAATGCTTTCCTGGTCTCCAGGTAACAACCATCCTCATGTGACCCAGGACAATGCGTCCCTGGTCTCCAGGTAACAACCATCCTCATGTGACCCAGACAATGCTTCCCTGGTCTCCAGGTAACAACCATCCTCATGTGACCCAGGACAATGCTTCCCTGGTCTCCAGGTAACAGCCATCCTCAGGTGACCCAGGACAATGCTTCGCTGGTCTCCAGCTAACAGTGGTCCTCAGCTCACCCAAGTGATGGGAGGCTCTGCTTTCCTAGGTAGCTCTGATTCTGAGTTCATACAGACAACAGTAGTCTCAGATAACCCATGGAACAGGATCACAGTTCACCCAGGTCACATAATCTTAGCTCCTATAGATAACAGTAGTCTCTGATCCCTGCATACAGTGGTTCCCAGCTCTCCCAGATAAAGGCTATCTTTGCTCACCATGGTAAGTAACTTTCTTTTGCTTAGTTATCAAATGGTCTCAGTTCACCCCTGTAACAGTGATCAACAACTCCTCCAGAAAACAGTGTCTCAGCTCTTCCCTATAACACTGTTCTCAACTCCTACAGATAACAGTGGTCTCAGCTCCCCCAAGGGCAATGGCTTCAGCATCACAAGGTAATAATGACCTCAGATCACCACTGAGATGATAATGGAAGTCTCCCAGCTCCCCGACAAGAGATGTCACAGCACCCCTACCCCAGGTAACATGGTTATCAAGCTCTTTGTGTAACCCAATTAACATGGTTCTTAACTCACCCAAGTAATGGAGGTCTCTGTTCCCAGAGGGTCAACTATGATTCTCATCTCAGACAGGTAATGATGGTCCTCAGCACATACAGGTAACAGTGGCCAGGGCTCCTCCAAGTAACAATATCTAGGCTCACTCGGGTAACTGAGTGACCCCTACATGTAACACTGTTCTCTATTTTACTTGTTAACAGTGACCTCAGCACTGTCAGCAGTGGTCTCCAGTGCTCAGGTGAAAATGCTCCTCAGGCTGCAGGCGACAATAGTCTCATCTGACTGGGATAAGACAAGACAGGAGTGGTTCTTAACTGTCCAAGGCAACAGCGGCCTTAGCTCCCCCAAGTAACAATATCTCAGCTCACTCAGGTAACTGGGTTCTCAGATGACCCAGATTAAAGTTGTATCAGTTCCCCAAGTAACAGTAGCATCCACTCACCCAGGCAACAGTGGTCTCAGCACACCAGATAACAGTTTTACTGGCTCACCAGGTACCACTGTTCTCACCCCTCCCCAGGGTACCAATGTTCTTACCCTCCCCCGCTAGGTAGCAGTATTATTAACACACACACACACACACACAGAGAGAGAGAGAGAGAGAGAGAGAGAGGAGAGAGAGAGAGAGAGAGAGAGAGCGCATTCCATTGTTCTTACCTACTCTTTCAGGTACCTGCTGTTCTCACCACTCTCCAGGAAACAGTTTCTCACCCTCCCAGGTACCAATGTTCTCACATCCACCAGGTGACAGTGTTCTCACCCCACTCCAAGACACTAATTTTCTTACCTCTAGGTACCAGTGTTATTATCCCCCAACACACACACACACACACACACACACACGCACGCACGCACGCACGCACGCGCACACACACGCACGCACGCGCACACACACACACACACACGCACGCACACGCACACACACCACACACACACATACAGAGCATACCATTATTCTCATCACTCCTCCACCAAGGTAACAGTGGTTCCCAGCTCCTCAACGGTAACCAGCTGCATCTGCTCACCCAGGCGTGCAATAAGTTCTGGGCACCCTGGTATCAAGTTTCAAAGCTCACCAGGGTACCAATGTTCTCGCCCTTCCCCAGGTCTGAGTGTTTATCACTCAGATAACCAGTTGTTCCAAACTTCCCAGGTATGGATGTTCTCACCTCCTCCAGGTACTAGTGTCCTCACACCCCACAAGGGCCTGGTGATCTACTGCCCCAGGTGTGTTATCACCTGCTATGTACCAGTCTTCTCACTTCCCCTAAAGTAACACTGTTTTTCACACCACACCACACTTACCACTCCCTCGCCTGTCCCTCAGGTACTGCTGTTCTCACATTCCACCTTATATCTGTGTTTCACCTCCCCTGTGTCACAGTGTTCTCACCTCCTCCCACTCCAGTTTTCTCACCTGCTCTCAGTTAAGTGTTCTCAGTTCCCCCGAGAAACAGTATTCTCACCCCTCCCCAGTTACCACTATTCTCACCTACCCCAGGTACCAGCATCCTTACCTTCCAGGTGCCAGTGTTTTCACCTCCACAGGTAACAGTGGTTCTCAGCCCCTCCAGATGACAGTCGTAGCCCTTCCCCCACGTAACAGTAGTGTGAGCTCACCCAGACAACCATATTCTTGGTTCCTCTGGGCAACAGTGGCTCTCAGCACTCCAGCTAAGTCTGTCCAGCTCACACAGTCAACAGTGATCACAGCTCAGCAGATGTCCAGCGAGTTTGGCTTCTGGGGACAATAGTACGCACTGCGTTCTTAAGACTTTTCTCAGCTTACCCTAGTGACACAGCACTCTATGACCACTGGGCAACTGCCATCTTAGTTCACAGGTTACAGTGGTGTCAGCCCCTCCTGAGAATCAGGTTGGAGTGGGATGCAGACGGGAGCCACTTGGCAGAAACCACCCTGATGGTACCTTGACTCTTCACCATATCAAGCATCTCTCTTCTCCCCCTCTGATTCTATAACTGTGCATTGAAAGGTCAAGTGCCTTCTCAAGTGTCTGTGCTCTCCACAGTGCTGTGGGCTGATGGCAGCCTTGCTGTGCTGCACCCTCACCCTCACCAACACCTGGCCCACGAGCCTGGTGACACAGGTTCCTTCTTACCCGATCCAAGGAATTTGAAACTGTGCTTGAGGTCTTCCCTCTCCTGATTTGATTCCAATCTTTACTTCCATTGGTGTGAAAACAAGGGACCACTTGTGAAAATCATGATGTTCTCCCTTTTGATGCTGTACCTTCACCCCACCAGCTTCACTGCGTGAACAGACACCACTCTGAGAGAAATCAGTTCCCCCAGCTGCAATCGAATGTTCCTCCCAGGGCAGTGGGCTAGGTTTTTATGGCTCATGGCTTCCAGGACCCTTGTCTGTTATGTCCTAGCTCTTCCAAAATCCTTGCTCTAGTCTTCCTTCTAAAACTCCACAACCTGTTCTTAATGGAGATTGCCATGATGCCCCCCAAACCTGGGACACCCAACCCTGGATTCCCAAACTGAGGCCATTGCTGGAAAATATTACAATTCCAACAAAAGGAGGCCAAGTTCTGTTCAGTTGAGAGTTCTGATCCTGCATCCAGGTCAGGCAGCAACACTCTAGCACTGCCCTGGCTTCACTGTGTAGACAGACTACCTCAGCATGCTCACAGCTGTCAAGGGTGTGTTCAGTGAGGAATGCCTTTGCCTGATACACCAAGTTCTCCACACTGAGACTGTTCAACCCCAAACTCCAGGTGAAGATGAAAAGGGAATCTACCCAATGGTCCTCTAGGAAGGACCTTGAATTCCTGGCAAATCTCAGTCAACAGAGTCCCATGATCAAGCTGGGCTGTTAACTTCAGGAACAAACAGCTACAATTGGGTCGTTTCCTCAACTCGGTTTCCCAAGAGCAGAGTCAAAGTCAAGTACCCTGTCATCCATGCAGAAAGGGAGGCATGGAGTACAGTGAAAGGTCTTGATCATCTGTGGGGTGCTAGGAATGAGGGGATGAAAGGGAGATTATTGAGTCTATTTTAAACTAAACAGCAACTATTCATTCAAATATTTTACATTGGTATGGATTTTTAAGTATTGATACAAATTTAAGGTTATTTTAGTTATTATATATATTTAGTTATTATATATATACATATATATATATATGTATGTATATATATATGCTCTTGTTTAAGGTATTGTACCTATGCAGTTCATTTTAGAATGTAATGTAAAGTTCTAGTCCTTAAGGGCTATTATTACAAACTATTTAAAATAGTCATCTATATTAATCAAACTTGTAGTCATGTTAGGTATGTTTTCAAGGTTAAACAGATATATTTCAGATAGATAGATGGTCTTTGAACACTTCAAAGATCTACAAAATATGACATTTAAGATGCTTAATAACCTAAGGCTTTTCATGACAATGAGACACATCTGCTCCTGGCAGCATCAATTTACTTCAAAAAAGGATGATGTGCATTGAAGAAGTTCCACATTGAATTTGCTTTCAATGTGGTAAAGCTAGCCACTGGGCAAGAAACTGCTCTTGCCTCAACTGCTGACAGTATGCTGTCCAAACTGGATAAGTAGGATAAAAGAAAGCAACTGCCAAACTTTGTCAAGACAAGGTAGGACAGTCCTTCAAAATTCCTGCTTCACAGAAAAGTCTGTCAGATATTCTAGGTAGACCTGTAGGCTGAAGATGGATGCCCCAACATTGCAGAGGAAACTTGGGTGTCTGCCCAGGCAGCCAAATGTCTCTGTCATTATTATAGTTTCAGAAGTTGTTTGCTCTGCACTTCCTGTTTACTCAGGTAATATTATATCCTTATCAGGTCTCTGATGGGGTTGAAGACTAGATAGTTACAGTTACAGTTTTGCTTGTTACCAAATTCAGGAAAGAAACTCACAAAAGAGGTGTAAGTATATAAGGTTGAGAGATATAAAAGCTTAAATTGTTTATCAAAGAAAATGTTTTGAGGTCTAAAATGATAGTTTTGGGTTGGTAATACACGCTAAGATAGAAAGTGTATTAGGTATAAAACTTTGGACTTACCAAGACAGAATAGATAATGGAGTATTTTCTCTAGATTTGCCAAATGTAGATGGACTGGACATTGTGATTGTAATTCTTACCTGATAAATATTCTTATTATATATAGTTTTACTGTGTTAGAGTTAAACCCTTTCTTTTTTATTTAGACAAAAAGAGGAAATGTTGTGGAATAATCATTTTGTACACCTGAAGATGTGTCTTTGCCAAGGTGCCTTCTGATTGGTTTAATAAAGAGCTAAATGGCCAATAGCTAGACAAGAAGTATAGGTGGGACTTCCTGGCAGAGAGGACTCTGGGAAGAAGAGAGGCAGAGAAGGCAGCCAGACATGGAATGAATCAGACACATAGAATGGAACAGAGGTAAAAGTCACATGGTAAAATGTAGATTTCTAAAAATATTTTTTATTCCTTTACTAAGAAGGCAAGTTTCTGAAGAGTCAAAAGCCTAAGGCCCCAGAACTGCATGATTCTGGATGAAGCAGAGACAAGGCAGGAGGGACTGAAGAGAGGCTCAAACATGGGCTGGTTGGTCTGGAGTCCCTGAACAGCCTGTTCAGATGCCACCAGCTAAACACAGAGGAGGCAATCAGAGAAGAGATTTCAGGCTTGCAGGCCGACTAGTGTAGCAGCCACTGCCACCTCAATCAGGACCCAGTGGGGCAACTTAGTCCATTCTGTGCCGCCATATCAGAGTGCCTCAGACAATAATTTACAGTGAACAGAAGCATGCTGACCTACTGTTCCGGGGGCTGGAGAGGCCAGCATCAACACAGTTTTGTTATTGCATTTTCCATGGAGGAGGGAAGAGTAGGGCAGGCTCATGAGCAAAGCAAGACAATAAAGACTGAGATAGAGAAAAGGGGACCAAGCTCGTTCCATAGTCACAGGCCCACTTCCACATACCAGTATTAATTTGCCCCACCCTCCTGGGCTATCAGCCTCTCATCAGCCCCTCGCCCCCAAACCATCATCTTGAAGATCAAGTTCCACATACTCTAGCAATTTATTCAAGCCATACCACACAGGATGCAAGTATGCCTGCCTTGTGCCCCAGAAAAATAATGAACTTGATACTATTCACTTACAGAAACAAAACTTACCCTGAGGTGGAGGACGGAAGCCTAGCTCCAGAGGGGCTAGGGAATTCAGGCACCTGCATTGTGCACTCTTACTGATGGAGTCCTAGGTCTGTGACCTTGTCCTGACCCCAAAGACACCATTGGGTCCCCAACACTGTATTACCTTCTCATAAACTATACCTCAAAATCAGAGAGGGCTATAAAGCTTGAAACATAGCTTGCCAAAAGCCTTCCCAGAATCTTACATCAATCTCTTCTCCCCCTTCCAGAACCTTGTGAGCTGAGGTAAGTCGAGACCCAATCCCTAGAGGTCCTCTCATGGGCACATGATTGGCTAAGATGCTCAGCTGGA
>NW_023413228.1:0-3391 GCF_903995425.1 Onychomys torridus
GTTTGACTTTTAGGTGTAAGATCCATTTGAGTTAACTTGTGGAGGTTGTAAATGGCATCTCATGTACTGCGGTAGCACTCCACTACTAAGCTGAATGGTTGAAGAGTATAATTGATATAAAGAATATACCAATGCTTAGGAAATAGTAATGCACACAAAGTAGAATTTGGCTAAGGAATTGGTGCCTCTAAAATATCCCAAGGATAAATAGAATGCTAACCAGAGCTGTTAGAACTTTGGATGCTAGGTTGTAAATGTTTATTCACATTTTATGTATGGTTATATGTCTGCAGTAGAAACAGTGAATGGGTTGCTCATCCACAGAGAGGATAAAGAGACTATCTGTGATCTGTGTAAATATCTCTCTATACTAAGCTGGGTCTTCATACCATTTTTTGTTTGTTTGTTTGTTTGTTTGTTTTCAAGACTGGGTTTCTCTGTGTAGCTTTGCACCTTTTCTGGAATTCACTCTGTAGACAAGGGTGGCCTTGAAGTCACAGACATCTGCCTGGTTGTGCGTCCCAAGTACTTGGATTAAAGACATGTGCTACCACGCCCTGGCTTGGGTCATCATACTTTTAAGAGGGATTTCTTAGTTGTGTTGTACAGGATGCATCAAACACCAATTCCATGATGTTTTCTTATCTATTTGCTGTTTCTTGGTATCAACTATAAACTTGTTTTAAAATCCAAAAGCATGGCTATAGTACTGATGCCATGTACTATATAAAGACTGTCTTGTGTCTTCTGTAAGGTTTAGTTTAACAGATTGTGCCTAGGAAATATTAATTTATTACATTATCTTAATTAGATTATTATATTATCTAATACACAGTTTCTCTGAAGCATCCTCTTATTTAATTGTTGTTGCTCAGCACTATCTAAAGACAACACAGTTGTCACCTTCCTATGGTCAGCTGTGCCTGCTTACAAAGGATGACACCACCAGGTTGGCTGACTGTTGATATTCAATCATGGAAGGAGTGAGCCCCACCTTCTGAGTTTGCAGCCTCTTTTTCAGGCAACTCTATGCAATCCGTCCCTAATGACATGGGACCTAGTGGGAGGAGGTGGATTCTCTGTATGCACCTATGAGAAAGCCAAATTTAAAAGTTGTAACATACCTTGGTTGCTGTCAGGCTTACATGCCATGTCCACTAAGAAATGTAATGTCTTGGGCAGTGGAAGAGTAGAGAGAAGGTGAGCATTCCACATTTGCAGCTATGGGAGAGCCATTGTCCATACTGGTGGAGACATTCCTGGGGTGCCTGCTTTTGGGTATTTTACTTAGAGTTTCTATTGCTGTGAAAAGACACCATGACTACAGCAGCACTTGTAGTGGAAAACATTTCATTGGGGCTGGCTTACAGTTTGAGTGGGTTTTGTCTATTATCATCATGCAGAAAACACAGCATCATGTAGGCAGACAAAGTGCTAGAGAAAGAGCTGAAAGTTCTACATCCAGGCCAGCAGGCTTCAGAAGGTAACTGTGACATGCTTCCACCAACAAGACCACAACTACCCCAACCAGGCTCCACCTCTTTAGTGCCACTCCCTATGGGACTTTGGGAGCCATTTTAATTCAAACCAATACAGTATCAAAACCTCTGTAAGTCCCTTTGCAACAATGTTCAGTAAGTAAGCTCAATAAACTCATTGGTAACCTAGGATGGACTTTGGTGAAATGCTTTGCATCATCCTTGGGACTTATGGGGATGGGATAGACATGGCTTCTTTCTCCTCAAAGGTTTTAAACATATTTTTTAATGTTCCTATGTCTCATGGTATTTTAAATAGGACGCAATACATAAAAGAAAATGTTAAAAAATATAAATGTAGTAAAAAAGGACTTAGATGAAAATAGTGATGCATGGAAGGCTCCAGTATAAAGATGAATGGAAAGGTTTTAGCAAGTTATGAAGGTCTGAGTAAGTTGTTTTAGGCACATAAATGATGAGATTTAGAGTTCATGTATTTATTAAAGTTGGCAAAATCAGATATCAACTACTTCAACCATGAGCTACAAATGTCAAGAAAAATTTATTGTGTTATGTCTGGCTATTGAAATAATATGTAGTAGTTAAAAGTACAAAACTGGTATAAAACTGATCTTTTAAGTTGTTGCTAATCATTCGTGGACGCTATTCTAATGTGTTTAGATGGACAGAAGGGGAGAATATTCTCTCCTTTCCAGACAAGGTCAATGAGTTCCCAGGAAACAAAAGCTGAAGAAAAAGGACAAATCATCCAAAAAAAGTGTCTTGAGAAAAAAAAAAGTAGTTGGCCTATTGCTATATCACATATCAACAGGATAAAATTTCAAAAGTCTTCCTACATGATTGTTTCTGCTCTTCTCTACAGACACATACACAAATAAATTGTCTTTATGTAGTCCCAGTTCAATTAAAAATTAAAGCTGGCTTTGGAGTTGGAGTGTGGCTGTCTTCTTCTATAAACCCAAGCATGCTTGTTAAAAGGAAAACCCAAAATCTCTGTATCATGTCAGAAGAGCCTTCTCATATGGGACAGAAGAAAACCAAAATTTAGGGACTATTCTATTTTCAATAATCTCATAATACTTTGGTTTTATTTTGACTCTTTAAAACTTTCCTTAAGGTATAAACTTTATATTAAAAACTATATAAGATTTATATATATATTTTAAATTTTGTCATGATATTACTAGTCATATAGAGTACTAACTAATACAAGAACTAAAGTCTTCATCTAGCTGCCTGTACATGATTTCTGCTTGGGGATTTTATCAGTTTTCTGCAGAAGCCTGACCATCCCTAACAGCCACTTTGAAGTCTCCAGAAAGATGATGGGGCCCCACAATGATGATTCTATCAGGAAGAGGGCAATACCACTAAGCTGAAAAATAACACCCAAAGACTGGCCATGGAATAGAAACCACTCAGGACAATTTTGAGATGGCTCGCTGAGATGATCCAGCTTCACAGATTACTTGAGCAAGGACTTGAGACAAGCTCTGCACCTTCTACTTGTGCATAGACTGGATGACAAATGGTACAGCTAACTCTCCCAGGACTTGACAACTACCCCCAAATTTTTCTTTTCAGGATCCCCTAAATGTGCTGTCAACTCCAGATAGCAGGAAGTAGTTTTAGGAAAACGAAGTCCACATTCCCAAGAGGTGGAGTGGGTGGCTTTTTTGGTCATTCAGTGGGTTGTAGATAATGGTTATTGTCTATGGTATTTGATTACAAAGGAGATTAGATTTAACGTTCTTATTTGAAAAAAAAAAGAAAATAAGAGGATATAGACCAGAGGAAGATTATTGAATGTGCTCTGAAAAAAACAGATATAAAAATTATAGGTTAAAAGAATAATTTGAATCTATTCTGAAAAGAAAAAAGGGGAAGATAGA
>NW_023413229.1:0-16794 GCF_903995425.1 Onychomys torridus
CAAGCAAGCACTAGGACCTGAGTTTGGAAACCTCTGCACCCACTTAAAAGCCATGGGCAATGAATGGCTTGTACTTATTACCATAGTTCTGAGAAGGGAGAGTCAGGAGAACCAAAAGGGTTTGCTGATTAGCCAGACTAGCTGAACATGCGATCTCCATGTTCATCAAGAGACAGTCCCAAAACTAAGGTGAAGAGTGACTGAGTAATACACTCGAAATCAACTTCTGGTATACATACGTGTGTGAACATTTAGAAACACATAGTCATGCACCATACACAAAATAAATATAGCTGATTCAGCTCTGGGAATGTGGCTTAGTTGTGTGCTTTCTTAATGTACACTGTGAATTTGTATTACACTCATTGGTTAATAAAAAGATGACAGGCTAGTAGCCAGATAGGAAGTACAGGTAGGACAACAAGACAGAGAGGACTCTGGGAAGAAGGTCAGAGTCAGATTATACACCAGCCAGCTGCTGAGGAAGCAGGACATGTAGAAAATGAGGTAACAAGCCATAAGCCATGTGGCAAACCATAGATAAGAAATATGGGTTAAGTGTAAGAGGTAGTAACAAGCCTGAGCTAACAAACAATCATTTATAATTTATATTAAGTCTCTGAGTCCAGTTATTTGGGAAATGGCTGCCTGGTATTTGGGAGTAGGATATCAGGACAGGAAAACTCCACCTACAATGTGTACAGAAATACATATCAGAGAGAAATGGAAGACTAAACAGATGAGAACCATCTTAGTGTTTCTACTTCTGTGAAGAGATACCATGACTATGGCCAACTCTTCTAAAGGAAAGCATTACCATTTCAGAGGTTTAGTCCATTACCATCATGGTGAGATATGGTGGCATACAGGCAGACATGTAGATGGACAGGGAGCTGAGAGTTCTACATCTTTCAAGCAACAGGAAATGAACTGTCTCACTAGGCATGGATTGATGATATATGAGACCTCAAAGCCCACCTCCATAGTGACACACTTCCTCCAAGTAGGCCACACCTCCTAATAGTGCCACTCCCTTTGGGGACCACTTTTTTCAAGCCACCACAAGCATTTATCTAATTGAGAGAGTGAGCCAAAACACTTAGCAGATCTGAAAAAGTAATTTGTGGATTATACTTCTCTTAAGCATTCACAGTTTAGCCAGTACTGGGAAGCTATAATAAAATATCTACCTACATTGCCCATTTAACTTTCACAAAGCTGTGGCTGTTTAGCAGCAAAACTCACAGAAATTGAAGAAATCTTGGGGCCCCATTTCACAAGAAATCTACATTATATCAATCTTGGCATGGGAAAAAAGGGGGGGGGACTAAATCTAGAGTAAAATACCTAGGGGCCATTTAATACAGGAGAAAGTGAAATTCAGTGTCTCAATAGGTATGTTCCATTTCTTTTTTCAGTCAGCTTATAAAATTTAAGCTATTAACTATCTGATTTGATATCAAGGCACTGAAGAAAGAAATGTAGGCTGGTGCTAATCATTGTAATAACAGCATCCCAGAATGCTGTAGGTTTTCCTTAACTTATATAGATGAAGACTTTTTTTCCCCCAAAACCTACAAATTGATTTAGGATCACATATAGGCCACATTTGTCACTAAGATTGCAACATGGATAGTGTGTTTGATACAGTTGTAAACTCATTTCAGGCATTTCCCTATGTGTCTCATACTTACAGATTTTGCCTGAGTGAACTGAGGTACTATGAGAGCCAAAGGTACATTTTGTTTTAATTACTATGCCTAAGAGATCCATGAAACAAAAACGCCTTGGATCTGCAAGCTCCTTGTTCAAGGATAAATAGTTCCTGAAATGCTGGAGGCCGTTGTTTATGGGACATAGCAAGCCACATATTTTCACTCCCCTAAACAAGTTGGTTTGATCCATCTGCACCAGATGTGCTTGATCACATGTGGGTGGGAGGTTCACAAGAAGGAAATACGTCATAATGTACACTTGCTTCTGATTGGATGTAGGCTGGAGGTGAGTAGGCAGGTAATACATGCCTACTTGCCATGATTAGACCTGATGGTAGTACCTTAAGTAAACCATGAGAGGGGGCCATTTCCTGGGAACCTGGGTATGGGCCTGGCCAAAGCTCATCTATCTGGTCAGTATTTAATTAAAGCTTGTATCAAGTTGGGCTTTAAACTGCGGAAGTGGTCTTATTCTCAACCTGTGGGATTAGCATTTTCTGGAAGCTCCAGCAAGATTCAGACTACCCACCCAAATTCTAAAGCTGGACCTTCACTCTGGAACTCTGGGGCTGAGGGGCCACTTCAGGAGGCACATGCTCTGAGAAGTTTCAAGGCTCCAAAGCTGCCTTCAGTTTGTTGACTATCAGAGCCCATCCACCTGGCCAGAATTTACTTAAAACTTGCTTTAAGTTTGGCTTTATACTGTGGTCGTGGTCTTATCCTTGACTGATGGGACTAACAGTACATTCTAAGGACATTTTCTTTGGGAGAGTGTTTCACATAGCATTCTAGATAGGATAACTGAGTGATCTCATCAAGGAGATTGGGTGGGCAGTGCCATCAAGGACAAGTGCTGGGAGATGTGTGGCCATAAGTTGTCTGTATAGGATCAAGAGCAGTCCATAAGAGGTTTCTAGAGGAATGCTGCTCAATGTAGAACATAAGAATTAACTCAACACAACCCAGAGATGTCTGTGCAAGGGCAAAATATATATTAAAGAAGAAAGATGTGAGATCACAAAAGTCGTAAAGCAAGAAGAGTTCTCAGTAAGAAAAAAAGGAAAAAGTAGAAAGCTGGCTGGAGTTCAGAAGGAGATGAGACAGAAGCCGGAACACTGATGAAACCTTCACAGGACACAGTTGCCAACATCATCCCTAAGTAAACATCCTGTGGTCAGGTCCAAAGGAAATAGAACATTTTGAGCCTGTGATTATCATAATGGTAGGCACTGCTTTACCAAGGCCAGATTAATAGCTTATCAGAGCTCCACTAATCAATATGCTAAAATCTGAACTTTATTAGTCTTAATATTATGTATCATCTTTAAGTATCTTTTCCACATACCTTAAGTCAATTCCTCAGGCCTTCACAATTTGCATTCACACACCTTTAATCATTCTCTTAGATCCTCACAACTTTCATAAACTTAAATCCTTTTTATTTTCATCCAGTCACTTACCTCAAGACATAGGTGATTACTGAGAACAGTCATTGAAGAGCAATTTCTTTTTAAAAAGGGAACAGTACAAGGTAAAATTTGGCTAGTCATAAGCAGCATGATAGCTTGAGTTTGTTTTCTGCACTGAACCTGTTTTGTGAGTTTAAACTTGTCTGTGAGTTTGGCTTTCTCTGCAGGAGACCTAGTAGTATATTAGGAAGTTTTCCTGTGTCCCGCCCCATCCTGCACCTGCTTGGTCCCAAGTAAACATGCAGAGGCTTATATTACTTCCAAACTGCATGGCCATACATAACTCATATTTTTTGAAAGTCACTTGCTGGTAATTGTTGGTTTTACTAGGTAATATTACTTTCTTCTTGGTCTACAAGGGACTTGAAGTTAGATATTTATAGTTTTTGTTGTTAATAAATTCAGAAAATAAAATCACTAAGTGATGTTATGTGTATAAGTTTGAAAGACATAAGATATTTTTCTGTTGGTAATACAAGATAGGACAAAATGTGAATTAGGTACATTTTGGACTCACCAAAATAGGATAGAAAATGAAATATTTCCTCTGAATTTGACAAATGCAGATGGACTAGACATTATGATGTATTTATGGCTTATATATATTGTATATAGTTATTGTACTTATTGTATATAGTTTTTCTTATATTAGTTATAACTTTATTGTATTATATTTTAGTAGACAAAAAGGGGAAATGGGGTGATATTGTACTTGGGCTTTAATAAATAAAGCTTGCCTGGAGATCAGAAGAAATAGCCAGTCACAACCCAGTAGTAACGCAATGTTAGCACACGCCTTTATTCCTATCATTTGGTAGGCAGGATCTCTGTGAGTTCAAAGCCACACTAGAAACACAGCCATGGGTGGTGGTGCATGCCTTAATTTCCAAACTAGTTAAATATGGAGATCTGTACAAATTGACAGGAAGTGACAGGATTGGACAGGAAGAGGAAGTGGTGTAGCTGAACAGAGAGAGGAAATCAGATGGCAGAACAGCAAGGCATATTGGCATGGGTAGACAGGAAGTAACTTGCATTTGGAAAAAGCAGAGTTGGTGAGGTAAAGTTGGCTGGTGTTTTTCCCTATTTCTCTGATCTCTCTAAGGTGTTCACCCCTGTATTTTATCTGTGTTTTTATTTAATAAGACCATTTAGAAATTCATCTACAACAGCTGCTGTTGAATGCCAGATCTGCCAACAGCAAAGACCAACACAGATCCCTAGACAAGTCACCATTCCCCAGGCTGACCTGCCAACAGCTTGGTGATAGGATGACTGCATGTGACCACTTCCTCTGTGGAATGGACAACATTTTGTCCTTCCTGGAGTGGATACTTATTCTAGTTACTGGACTCCTGGGGGTTCTCCATATATATGCTGCTTGCCCTTGCCCCTAAAGTGACAATGACTGGGGTAACTTGTGCTGCTGATGGTCCACAGATTGCCTGCCCTCAGGGATGCCCAGTATGGGGGTCTTGGATCCTGTTTGTTATTTTAATTTTTCACTTTGTTCTTTTGGCTGCAGTCACGGGTCATGGAGGCTTTCTCCAGTTGGTCCCAATCCTCCTCTGAGAAATGACTTTAATATCCCCAGATACCTGTAAATGTGGTCACGTAACAGCTGATTGAACCCCAATATTTCAAGGGAATTATCTAACTTCTGCCAGTGAACAATCAAATGAACAGAGTTACATTATTTCCATACTTTTACCTAAGCTCTGAACTCTCCCTTTCTGAGTCTTTCTCTCCTGTCCACTTCTGAGTAAGGAATCTCTGACTCTAAAGAACCTTCACCTACTGACCTCCACTCTGGTCTCTGGTACCAGGCAGACCACTAAGCATGGACAGGTCTGGAAGTAGGCTAGGATGCATGCAAATAACTTTATGATCAGAAATAACCTTGGGATCATAATAAACTAGATGACTATCTGGAAAGAGTCTCAGTGTCCACGTAACAGGTCATCCTATCTACTTGATTACTGACCTGATTCTCTACTGAAGACACCTTTCTTAGGCATTTGCAGAAAAAAAAGGATCTTCACATTCTGTGAGCCATTGCAGATCTGTCCAAATACTTCTTCCCCAAATGTCTTTCCATTATTTCTTTATTTCATTTTATGTTTTTATTTTTCCTTCTCTAATACAATTCCATCTGGCCATAGTCTCCCCTCTCTCCACTCCACACACATATACTGCTCCTCTGTTTCCCCACAGAAAAGCACAGGTCTCGTGGGGTTATCAACTGGACACAACGTATTTGATGTAATAACAGTAGGCTTAAACCCTCACATCAAGGCTAGAAGAGCCAACCCAGAAGGAAGAAAATGTTCCCAAGATAAGACAGATATGTCAGAGACTCCTCATACTTACTTTCTTAGGGGTCCTCACTAACTACTGAGCTACACAACCACAGATTGAATACAGAGTACTTAGTACAGACCCATGCAGGCTCTGTGATTGCTCTGTTTAGATGAATCTGTGGTCTCTCTTCACCTAATGGCTTTGATCCCTCTTACAATCCTGCCTTCCTCTGTTGCTTGATGTTCCCTGAGCTCTGCCTAATGTTTGGCTGTTGGTCTCAGTATCTGCTCCCATCAGCTTGTTGAAGAAACCATAACTGATGAAGATTGGGCTAGGCATCAATCTATGAGTATAAAAGAATTTCATTAGATATTTTCTGTTTTTTTCTACTTTTTAAATTATATTTGTGTTTTAATTTTATACATCAGCCATGGGTTCCCCTGTCCTCCCCCTCCCGCACCCACCCTTAACTTTCCTGCAGCCCCTCCCCTCCATTCCCATCTCCTCCAGGGCCAAGACTCCTCTGGGAATTTATTTCAACCTCCTTCTAGGATAAGCAAAGTGTCCCTGTATAAGCCCAAGGTTCCAAAAGCCTGACCTGACCTAGTCTGTTGATCAGATGGCCAAACACCCTAACTATTGTGCTGGAACTCTCATCCAATAACTGATGGAAGTGGATGCAGAAATCCTTGGCCAGGCCCCAGGTAGAGCTCCAGGAGTCCAATTGTCGAGAAAGAAGAGGGAATGTAAGTGTGTGAATTGTTGAAGATTGGAAAACCACAGGGACAAATAGCCAAACGAATGGAAGCACATGAATTATGAACCAAAAGCTGTGGAACCCCCAACTTGATCAGGCCCTCTGGATAAGTGAGACAATTGAATAGCTTAAACTGTTTGGGAGGCACCCAGGCAGTGGGACCTGGGCCTATCATTAGATATTTTCTAATTGATGTGTGTTGTATGTGTGAGTGTGTGTGTGTGTGTGTGTGTGTGTGTGTGTGTGTCTGTGTGTGTGTGTGTCTGTGTGTTTGTATTTGTGTGTGAATGTGTTTGTGTGAGTTAAGACTGAATAAACTTCCAAAGCTGAGCAGACATAGATGGACCTAAATGGCATTTTTCAAACAGAGACAACACTGAAATCCACAAGCTGATTTTAAATTCTTTAATAATTTGATATTTTATGTGGGTAGGTATTGTCTACACAGATAGATGTGCCCATGGAGATATAGAGAGAGTATAACAGCTCAGTGCTTCCTCTCCCTTAACCTGACAATCACCTCATTTACAATTGTATTATAGCCTGAGCCACCATGTTGGCTTTCCCCAGTTTCACTGGAAATGCTCCACAAATCCCAAAGTCTAGCCAGGTGTCATTGATAACAACACTGGCTGTTGCTTCTGGCAGACAAGTGTAGGTCACAGCTGACCAGGACCTAGGATTGCTTCAGGCATTTGAAAGAAGGCTCCAAGTAAGGGAAATAAGCAGAAGCCAGGGAAAGGCATGCTTCAGGCCCTAAATGGGGATATGAGCCCACCATTGTCTTCCAGTTTGAGGTCTCAGAGACCTCAGAACCATGAGTTGTAATGCAATCCAGTGTCTGGGTTTTCAGCTGCCTTGAGCTGTGGAGGTCACCCAGGAGGAAAGTGTGGGCAGCATTCTCCACAGAGACGTCCCTGAAGAGGGCATCATCACACATGACCATCAAACACTCCAGGCCATACTTGACACCAGCTGCCACCACAGCATCTGTCATGCTGTGGAGGGCTGCTGCTGTTCCTGTGTAAATTATTGTCTTGAAGACTTGTGGCTCCAGTTCAGGGATTTCAGTGAGGTTATTTCTGCTCTCCTCCATGTCATGTTCAAATATGGCTCTGAAAACTGGAGAGTGAGTTGCTAAGATGGACTTGTGAGCCTGCAATTCCTGGCCAGCTACTTCCAGGCAGCAGTCTGTGAAGTGGGAATTCTCACACAGCTGTTCTCGCACATCTGCCAATGTGCATCTGTGAACTTGAATCCCTGGCTTCCTGCTCTGGTCTGGGATTCTGAAGGAGTCCTGGACAATGCTCACATTGCAGAGGAGGCTGACCTTGTCATCTGTGAGAAGACCAGTCACATGGGAAAAGAGGAAACCTCAAAGAATTTAGTTTTTGAATCCTCAGCTGCGGCCTGGCAGGAACATAAAGACTGTTGGACTCCTTGTGCTTTCCTTTTTCTCTTGTTCAGCAATAAATCCCAAAGAAGAGAAATACACACACCCTAAACAGGAATTAACAATCACTGGTCATTAATATCCTTTAATATCAGTGGACTTAATTCACCTGTAGAAAGACACAGGCTCAAAGAATGAATATAAGAGCAGGACCCATCTTTCTTCTGCATACAAGAAACACACCTCGACTTCAAAGATAAACACTACCTCAGAGTAAAATCTTGGGAAAAGTTTTACCAATCAGATGGTCTTAAGAAGCAAGGTAGTGTAGCTATCTTAATATCCACAAAATAGACTTCAAACTAAAAGCAATCAAAAGAGATTAAGAAGGACATTACATACTCATCATAGAAAATATCCACCAAGATGAAGTTTCAATTCTGAATATTTATGCCCAAATACAAGGGCACCCACATATGTGCAAGAAACATTACTAAAGTTTAAATCACATACTAAATCCCCACACTTTAATAATGGGAGATTTCAACACCCCACACTCACCATTAACCAGATCTGCCAGATCAAAACTTAACAGTGAAATAAGAGACATAACTGAAGTTATGAATCAAACGGACTTAATCAATATCTACAGAACATTCCACCCTAACAAATAAGAATATACCTTCTTCTCAGAACCCTATGGAACCTTCTCTAAAATCAACCACATACTCGGTCACAAATCAAATCTCATCAGATACAAAACAATTGGAATAAACTCCTGTATTCAATTGTACAACCATGGTTTAAAGTTAGATTTCAACAACAACAAAAAGTATAGAAAGTCTACAATCTCCTGGAAACTGAATAATGCTCAACTGGATCACCAATGGGACAAGGAAGATATAAGGAAAGAAATTAAAGACTTTCTGGAGATCAATAAAAATGAATGTACTACATACCCAAACTTTTGTGACCCTATGAAAGCAGTGGTAAGAGGAAAATTCATAGCACTAAATACCCACATGTAGAAGTTGGAGAAATCTCAGACAAGTGATTTAACAGCACAACTAAAAGATCTAGAACAAGAAGATGTGGTGTCACCCAGGAGGAATAGGTGCCAGGAAATAATCAAATTGAGAATGGAAATCAATAAAATAGAAACAAATAGAACAATTCAAAGAATCAATGAAAAAAAGAGTTGGTTCTTGGAGAAAATCAACAAGTTAGAAAAGCCTTTATCCAAACTAACCAAAAGACAGAGAGAGAGCATCCAAATTAACAATATCAGAAATGAAAAGGGGGACATAACAACAGACAATGAGGAAATCCAGAGAATCATCAGGTCATACTTCAAAATCGTCTACTCCACAAAACTGGAAAATCTAAAAGAAATGGACAATTTTATGGATAGATACCATATACCTAGGTTAAGTCAAGACCAGATAAACCATTTAAATAGACAAATAACCTCTAAGGAAATAGAAACAGACATTAAAAGACTCCCAACCAATAAAAGCCCAAGACCAGATGGTTTCAGGGCAGAATTCTACCAGACCATCAAAAACAAGTTAATACCAATACTCTTTAAATTTTTCCACACAATAGAAACAGAAGAAATATTACCAAACTCCTTTTAAGAGGCTACAGTTACTGTGATTCACAAGCCAAGCAAAGATGCAACAAAGAAAGAGAATTACAGACCAATCTCCATCATGAACATTGATGCAAAAGTACTCAATGAAATATTGGCAAACAGACTCCAAGATCACATCAAAAAAATCATCCATCATGATAAAGTAATCTTCATCCCAGAGATACAAGGTTGATTCATCATATGAAACTCTGTCAATATAATACACCATACAAACAAACTGAAAGAAAAATCCCACATGATCATTTCATCAGATGCTGAAAATGCCCTTGAGAAAATCCAACAACCCTTCATGATAAAGGTCTTGGAAAGATCAAGAATACAGGGAACATAATAAAGGCAATTTACAGCAAGCCAACACCCAACATCAAATGAAATGGAATGAAACACAAAGTCTGTCCACAAATATCAGGAACAAGTCAAGGCTGTCCACTCTCTACATATTTATTCAATATACTACTTGAAGTTCAAGCTAGAGCAATAAGACAACAAAAGGAGATCAATGGGATACAAAATGGAAAGGAAGAAGTCAGACTTTCACTGTTTGCAGATGGTATGATAGTATACATAAGTGACCCCAAAAATTCAACCAAGAAACACTTACAGCTGATAAACAGCTTCAGTCATGTGTCAGGATAAAAGATCAACTCAAAAAAATCAGTAGCCCTCTTATATACAAATGACAAACAGGCTGAGAAAGAAGTAAAAGAAAATCACCCTTTGCAATAGCCACAAATGTTATAAAATACCTTGGGGTAACTCCAACTAAGCAAGTGAAGGACCTATATGACAAGAAGGTTAAGTCTGTGAAAAAAGAAATTGAAGGAGATGTCAGAAAATGAAAAGATTTCCCATGCTCATGGATAGGTAAGATTAACGTAATAAAAATGGCAATCTCACCAAAAGCAATCTACAGACTCAGTGCAATCTCCATTAAAATCCCAACACAATTCTTCACAGACACGTAAAGAACAATAATCAACTTCATATGGAAAAACAAAAAATACATTGATAGTGAAAAGAATCCTGAACAATAAAGCAACCTCTTGAGGCATCATGACCCCTGACTTCAAGCTCTACTGTACACCTACAGTAATAAAAACAGCTTGGTACAGTAAAAAAAAAAAAAAAAAAACAAACAAACAAAAAACATGTAGACCAATGGAATCAAATTGAAGAACCTGACATTAATCCACACATAATTTTTGACAAAGAAGCCAAAACTGTACAATGGAAAAAAGAAAGCATCTTCAACAAATGGTGCTGGCATAACTATATGTCAACAGGTAGAAGGTCGCCAATAGATCCATATCTGTCACAGCGCACAAAACTTAAGTTCAAGTGGCTCAAAGACCTCAACATAAATCCAGTTACACTGAGCCTGATAGAAGAGATGGAAGGAAGTAGTCTTGAATGCACTGATACCAGATTTCACTTCCTAAATATAACACCAGTAGCATAGACATTGAGAGCAACAATTTATAAATGGAATCTCTTGAAACTGAGAAGCTTTTGTAGGGCAGACAACCTGATCAATAAGATGAAGCAACAGCCTACAGAAAGGGAAAAGATGTTCACCAAGCCCACATCTGACAGAGGGCTGATCTCCAGAATATATAAAGAACACAAGAAACTATACAGCAAAATGTCTAATAGTCCAATTAAAAAATGGGCTATAGAGCTAAACAGAGAATTCTCAACAGAAGAATCTCAAATGGCTGAAAGACATTTAAGGAATTGCTCAACATCCTTATTCATCAGAGAAACACAAATCAATATGATTCTGAGATGTCAGAATGGCTAAGATCAAAAACACTGATGACAGCTTATGTTGGAGAGGATGTGGAGCAGGGGAACTGTCCTCTACTGTTGGTGGGAATGCAAGCTTATACAGCCACTTTGGAAATCACTATGGCAGTTTCTCTGAAAATTGGGAATCTATCCTCCTCAAGACTCAGCTATTCCACTCTAGGGCATATACTCCAGGAATACTCAATGCCACAAAGACACATGCACAACTATGTTCACAGCAGTACGATATGTAATAACAAGAACCTGAAAAAATCTAGATGCCCTTCAACTGAAGAATGGATAAATAAATGTGGTACATATACACAACAGAATCTTACTCAGCAGTAAAAAAACAATGACATAAATGAGGTTTGTAGGCAAATGGATGGAACTAGAAAATAACACCCGGGGTGAGGTAAAATACACTCAGAAAGACAAACATGGTATGTACTCTAACCAATGCCATAGATGTTCACAACATGCCTGGGTCATGAATTTCTCTTTAATCACAGTAACCATACTGTTAATCTTAAACAAATGGCATTAGAAGTTTACCGTTAATATTAATTTAATGAATAGCATGACTATTTATTCATCTCAATATTAACTGAGTTAAAATATTTGAGTCAAATTAAATAAGCTTTATTACCTGCCATATTAGGTTTTTCTCCCTAATGCTTGGCCTGAGAAAGTATCCAAGAACATAGGAGAAGTGGGGTTCTTATAACTCCAAAAATGCAATTCTAAGGGTTTTCTGAGAGTTGGTGAGAGTTACAGATGAATTTGGGTGATATAGAGACTTGGCTGAATTTTGTCACCAGGAGCCAATGATGACAGAGGGAAAAAATTGTCTGAAGAATGCCTGAAATGATCTGTGAAAAACACAAAGATTACCTGTCAGTTTAGTTAGTGTTGCTCAACAATCCAAAGAGTCAAAGAAACTTGTTGGGGCAAAGAACATTGCTGTTGTAGGGCCATGGACTCCCACAACCCCCAAAGCTAAACAAGCACAGTGAGTACACAGAGGACTTAGGACAGACCCATGCAGGCTTTGTGATGGCCTCTTCAGTGTCTGTGAGCCCTTATGAACCCTGTTTAATTGACTCTGTGATTTCTGTACCCCTTGTGTCTTTGATGCCTCCGACAACCCTGCCTTTCCATCTTTCTTGATTCACTGAGTTGTGCTCAATGTTTGGCTATGAATCTCAGTGTCTGCTCCCAACAGCTGTGGAAGAAATCCCAACTGATGTCCATTGGACTAGGCACCAATTGCTGAGTATAAAGAATTCATTAGGTATTGTCTCATTGATTGATTGATTGATTAATTAATCGTGTGTGTGTGTGTGTGTGTGTGTGTGTGTGTGTGTGTGTGTGTGAAGACACTGTACCAACTTCTACAGCTGAGCACAGCTGGATGGACTAAATTGGCCATCTTCAACCAGAAACACCACTGGAATCCATAGCTGATTTTACACTTTTAATTCATTTGATAATTTATTTGACTATTTTATTTATGTGTGATGGATGTGCCCATGGAGAAAAGAGGAGGACTGAACAGAAGGTCCTCTGCAAGACCAACAATTGCATTTGCCAACTGAGTCATCTTTCCTGTCCCAAACACCCAATTTGGAGAAAAACTCTCTTCATTCTCTTTGCTTCTCTTGTAATCAAACATTCATGTTTGTTTTCTCCTTTCTGAGTCCTTGACCATATCTTCTGCTCAGTCAAGTCCAGATATGTTTTAATGTGCTTGGTGCCAGCAGTTAAAATGAATTTCAGATTCTAACCCCTTAGACTAAAATCAACAGTATAACAACAGGGAGGAGGCTGTGTAGATTGCAGCAGAGTCCAAGGATGCCCCTCCCTCAACCTGCCATCTATGCCTTTACATCTGTATTAAGCCTCAGCCACCATGCTATTATTCCCTAGCTTCACTGGAAATTTTCAACACATCCCATAATCTACTCAGGTATCATTGGTAACACCATGACTGCTACTTCTGGGAGACAAGTATAGCACAAAGTTTGCTAGGTCCTAGGATTGCTTCAAGCATTTAATAGGGTGCTCCAGGAAAGGACATTGAGCAGACATGGAACCATAAGCTTCAAACACTAAGTAGGGATACAAACCCACCATTATCTTCCAGTCTGATGTCTCAGAGACCTCAGAAGCATTTGCTATAATGAAATCCAGTGTCTGGGTTTTCAGCTGCCCTGAGCTGTGGAGGTCAGCCAGGAAGAGACTGTGGGCAGCATTCTCCACAGAGAGGTCCCTGCAGAGGGCATCCCCACACATGACCTTCAAAAGCTCCAGATCATACTTGTCAGCAGCTGCCAGCAAAGCAGCTGCCATGCTGTGGAGGTCTGGTTCTGTTCCCGTGTAAATGTAATCCAACATTACCTTGAAGACTTGTGGCTCCAGGTCAGGGATCTCAGTGCTATTCTTCCTGCTCTCCTACATCTCATGTTGAAACATGGCTCTGAACCCGAGAAAGGGATCTGCTAAGATGGGCCTTGTGAGCCTGGAATTCCTGGCAAGCTACCATTAGGGAGCAGTCTGTAATTGGGAATTCTCCCACAGCTCTCCTAGCTCATCTAACAATTTGCATCGGGGAACCTGAATTCCAGGCTTCTTGTTCTGGTCAGAGAGGCTCAAAGAGACCTGGACCACACTCACCTTGCAGACAAGGGTGAGCTGGTCCTCTGGGAGAAGCCAAAATGCGTGGGACAAGAGAAAATCTTGAAAACAAATTGTTTGTAACCCCAGTCATGGCCTGGCACAAACATAAAGGCTCTTGTGCTCTGCTTGAGTTTCGTTTTCTCTCCTTTGGCACTTATGATCCAGAACTAGAACTTTGCCCAAATATGACTCTTTAGACAGCTGAGCAACACTAGGTAAATTGACAGGTGATCTGCACTTCCTTCATCCACTCCGTTCGTGTTATTCTCAAACACAATTTGTCTTGGGCTCCTATTGAGAAAGTTGGGCTTCTAATGATTTGTAGCATTTCCTCAGCAATAATAGGGAAGTTGCTGATGGTCCACATGTAGGAGAATTCCTGAACACTGACTTGTGTGTGGTCCCATCTCTGAGCTATCTCAGCTCTTGGCATTTCTCCTGCAGCTAGTGCTTTGAAGGTTCCACTGGATCCAAAATGAAGAACTGGCAACTGTTTCCTCTTCACCCTGTGAGACGCAATACCAGGCAGGATTTGATTTTCAGTTTGTGTTTCTCTTCTGTTTCCTCTTCTTCGAGCCTGGAAACTTGTATCTCTGATATCTTCTATCCACTTTCATTAATGGTCTTGTCCTTCCCTGTCAGATAATTCTCCTTGGAATACTGTTCTAGATCTACTAAGGGTGTGCTACGAGAAGATCCTGAGTTCTCGACTCCATCATGGTGACTGCCATGATTCAGCTTCTCAATGCCTCATAATTTTCATCCTCCACTGGTAAGTTCTGTCCTCTTTCACCTTTGATCTCCCATGATTACTCTGATGGGCCTTAATTGAGACAGTATTCTGGTTTTCAAAGGTTGCAGAATGTATTCAACTGTTAGTGAACAAGGGGTTTTGAAACAGTTCTTCTTAGCATGTGATCTGTAAAATGCTCCCCACATCTATCATCTCTCTCTAGCTCATCATGTCTAGAGCGACTCACTAAGCCTAGAGGACAGGAAAGTGCCTTCAGTGATTCAATCAACTCAGCAATTCCCAGCCTAGCTCCCCTGGAAGACTGGCTCTAATGCTGCTCATCCCTTAATCCAGAATAAATCAATCATTTGGTTTTGATCTGTGAATTTTTGGTTCGTCATTTAGGAACCTTTGGCAGGTGGCTAACTGGTAGCCTCTGTGACTTTTCTGTATGTGTTTAGTGCTAGGGTGGCAGGTACCCTTTCCCTCAAATTTTTAATGAAGGTAGACAATACCTGTAAGACCCTTCATTTGTAAGAAAAAGTGCCCCACCTGTAATTTCTGAGCTTTCGGGAGCATGCTCCTGCAGAGTTGGTGCACTTCTCTTAATGGGGAATTGTCTCCTGCCTGTGTCTCAAGTACAAGATCTTTTCATATAGTTTCTCATACCAGGAATGGAACAAGTGTAGCTTTTATTTCAGGTAGGTGGTTCTCTGGGGGACATGGCACAGCCAGAGTGATTCAGATTCCCAATAGCAGATGGCAAAGTCTTAAGCATCAAAGGTGTCCATAAAAGCCAACCATCAATACTTCAAAACATAACTAACACTAACTTGTAGAAAGACTTGCAGACAAAGACACACACACACACACACACACGTAGAAAGACAGAGAGAAAAAGAGAGAGACAAACAGAGAGAGACAGAGAGATACAAAGAGTGAAGGGACTGTTTGAAATGGATTTAGGAATACAGAAAATATTTCTTAGCCAGCTGGCAAACACATGAGGTATTTGTGATTCTAATGCAGCAACTAGCCTTTCTCAGTGTGGGCTTTTAAGCAAAATTCCCATATTCTGGCTTGACAAATTCCAGTTAATAAGATGTTAGCCCAAAGTGGCACTATAGAAGCCAAAAATGTTACTCTATTTCAAGCAAGGTTTGAACATTTAGAGATATTCCTAGAACTATGGACTTTGATGGATTAAGCCTTTGGTTTAGCTGTGGCAGGGGTAACTGTTTTTCTTTTTTTTTTTTTTTACACAAGTGCTGGGTTATACACCTTGAATTGTACTTCCATCATAGAGACAGTTGTGCTTACCTATGGCAAGCTGCTAATGCCTGGGCCATGTCACTCAGGGGGGTCAGTGCACCATATAGTACCTCAGAGGCCAAAAGAAGCTGTTGTTGCCCCTGGATAACTGGATAACTGCAGTTACTGACTCTTAATGAACTGAACTGGAACAGTCTTCTGGAAAGGTATTCAGCACCTTTGACTGCTGAACCATTTTTCCATACCATCACAGTTACTTTCTTAAAGAGGATGGAACAGCTCTGAAAGACTAGTTCCTTTTTAAATCATTGAAATCTGAAATATTTTAGCAGGAATTCAGAGGTAATCATGATTTCATTCCCATTTCTTTCTTTCATTTTTAATTGCTTTCTACTCTGCATGTCTGGCTCTCCTAGAAGTTGCTCTCTTGACCAAGTTAGACTGCAGACTAGCAGAACTGAGTCAGCCTCTCCCTTCAGACTACTCTGATCAATGCCATAGACTTTTACATCATTCCTGGTTCATGAATTTCTCTTTAATCACAGTAATCATACTTTTGATCTTAAACAAATGACATTGGAAAGTTATCTGTAATATTAATTTAATGAATAGCAAGATGATTTATTCATCTCAATAGTAATTGAGTCAAAATATTTGAGTCAAATTAAATAAGGTTTATTTCCGGCCATAATAGATGTGCTCCCTAATTCTTGGACTGAGAAAATAGCCAAGGACATAGGAAAAGTGGGTTTTTTATAATTCTAAAAATGCAAGGCTAAGGATTTTCTGAGAGTTGGTGAGCGTATTGCAGATGAATTTTTGTGATGTAGGGACTTGGCACTAGTTTTTCACAGGGAGCCAATGACATAGAGAAAAACATCTGAGAGAATGCCTGAAATGATTGGTGAGCAAAGCAAAAATTACCTATCAGTGTAGTTGGTGTTGCTCAATAGTCCAAAGTGTCAAAGAACCTTGTTGGGGCAAAGAAACTTCCTGAAGTATTGCCATGGACTTCCCCAACCCCCCTGAGCTA
>NW_023413230.1:0-1844 GCF_903995425.1 Onychomys torridus
CCTTGTGTATCCAGTCACTAGCTGACAGATATTTGGGTTGTGCCCACATCTGGGCTATTATGAAGAATGAATGAGCTTCAAATATCTGTTTTTACATACAATTCCACTTTCAATCTTCCTGTGTACACACCTACAAGGGGAATCACTGGAACATGCTATAACTGCTGACCCTCTTGAGGAACTGCTCAACTGCTTCTCAAAGTGGCTGCAGCACTTCCCTCACCACAGGCAACCTGAATGCTTAGACTTCACTGCATCTTCACTAACACTGGTCTGTCTTTTCCAGCCATGCAGGTGGACGTGTACTGGAAACCCAGTGTTTTTAGTGTGACAGTATAATAGCCAAGAATATACTCCTAGAGACACACACTGAGCTATTTCTAGATGAGTGACATGGTATCTGGATCTGTTTCAAAATAAATGAGTAAGTTGAAGGAGTGGGTGGAGATGCAGATGAATAAAATTTTCAGTCCTGGGTGACAGATAAACATGTGTTCACTACATTTGCAAATTTCCATAACCAGTGCTATAAAGTAACTATCATAAATAGATATGATTTTCAAGCATTTTAAAACTCCAGAAAACTACATGGTTTTATGTATCAGTAATACATGAATATATGCCTTCATGTACTTCACTGCTTTTTTACCTTCTTTAATTTCATTATTATTATTATTGTGTGTGTGCGTATGTGGTGCACATGAGTACTCATGCCACAGCACACATGGAGAAGTCATTATAACTCTCTCCTCTTACTTTACATGGTCCTGGGTGTCAAGCTAAGGTCTGCATCAACAGGAGGCAGTAACCCATTTGGGAAGCCATCTCACCTGCTATCAGGTATTTGTTTGTTTCAATTTTATTTCATTTTATTTATTCTGCATATATATATATATATATATATATATATATATATATATATGCGTGTGTGTGTGGTGTGTGTGTGTGTGTGTTTGTGTGGGTGTGAGTGTGGGTGGGTGAGTGTAGGTGTGCATGTCATGCACATGGGTGTGGACAAGAGGTTGACTTAGGTCCTGGGTTTGAACTCAGGTCTTCAGCAGGGAGCTTCACCCCTTCAGCCATTTCACCAACTCCTCAGGCATTTTTTTTAAACCTAAGGTAAAAGCTTGTATTTTATAAAAGCATCAATTTCTCCCCCACCTCTATGTGTGTGTGTGTGTGTGTGTGTGTGTGTGTGTGTGTGTGTGTGTGACAGAGTAGGAGAGGGAGAGCTAGTCTTCTCGTTTAGGATGGGGAAAGAGGGCTCTCCTACCAGTCCAGGATCCTTGGGCAGAGAATCCTGACCCTGGGGCAGAGAATCCTGAAGTTTGTAAGTGAACTGAGAGCAAGTTCATGTGCATTAGTTCATTCTGCTCTGCTCTTGACTGTGGATGTGACCAGTGTCTTCAGTTCTGCAGCCTTGACTTCCCCATAATGACAGGCTGTAACCTGGAACTCTGAGCCTAATAAACTCTCTCTCCCTTAACTGCCTTATTAAGGTATTTTATCACAGAAACAGGAAAGGAAACTAAGATTTGTATTTATATTGATTAAGAAAACAAAGTTTTATTCCAATAGCTTCAAATGTGAACAAAATCAGGGCCTGGAGAAATGACTCTGTGTTTAAGAGTATATATGCTCTCTCAGGTATTGCTCCTTTGGGAAGAGAGAGCAGATAAAATGAGGACTAGGGATAGAGGGCAGTGATAGCACATAGTCTAGCAGGCAGAAAGGTGCTGGACTCAACCTCAGATCCACAAGAGGTAGGGAACTGGGAAGATAGGCAAAGGGAAGAGGGCAGAAGGAATGGAGACTTGGGAGGCCTGGTGAGAGGTCAGGAATGA
>NW_023413231.1:0-9014 GCF_903995425.1 Onychomys torridus
ACAAGAGAGAAAGAGGGGGTAATGGGTGGAAATTTTCCTTATGAATAAGCTCTTTGTCAGGACATTGTGTGCCAAGGGACAGGATCAGAATATTAATAAACAGGACTGGTAGAATGAATTTCTCCATGTATGTATGAAGTGGATGTATTAGATTGTGTCACAAGCTGTGGTAGAGATATAGTCTAATAATGGCTGACTATCAATGGAAATTTGAAAAGTCCAGTAGTTTTCTAGTCCATGATGCTGGACATCCCAGCTGGTCTTCAGTATACACCACCATTTTAAGGAAGTAGGCTTTAATGCTAGTGAAGTAAAAAAAAAACTTGGTAACCAGAGCTAGAGCAAGCAGGTGAAGAGAGAATTTCCTTCTTCAATATTCTTTACATTTATAGGCTGACACCAAAATTGCTACCCTGATTAAAATTAGATCTTATTCTTTGTTGATTTTGTGTGTGTGTGTGTGTGTGGTTTCAAGACAAGTTTATAATTGTAGACATCAAATTCATTCTGTTGAGCAGGCTGACTTCAAACTCAGAAAATCCAAATACTTTTTCTTCCTTGAGTTAAAAGTGTGTGCTGCCAACAAGCAGCTAAAAGTGGATCTTGTCACCTAAAATGATCCAGATTAAAGATGTGTCTTTAATTTTAAAACATTGAAGAAAAATCACTCACATGTGTAAACAAATCTTCGGGTTTTAATTAACTAAATAGGTAGTCATCTTGACTATTAAGAATAGCCATCACAACAGAAAGACAGATGAAATGAGAAAGATTTCTTAATTGCAGGAGGCAAGAGAACACGCCTGTTACAAAAAAACTAAACTAAATAAACATGAACAATAATGTCAAATAGAGACAAGATCAAACAGATTTCCTACAATGGGGGTAAAAGTGAGGAGATGGAGCAAAGTCTTAGCAAGTAACAGAAGTGATTACTTTTCTTAGGGACCTGGGTTTGATTTCTAGCATCCATATGGAAGATCACAGTCATCTTTAATTCAAGGTGCAGGGAATATGACATCCACTTATGAAATCTATAGGTACCAGAAATCTAAGTGGTACACAGACACACATGTAGGCAAAGTATGAACATAGGAAACCTTAAGTCAAATCTACTATCTTCTAGTAAGAAATGTCATAGAAAAACAGTAGGGCAAGAGTGGCTACATATGGTGTGGGTTATGAACATAAAAAGGCAACAGTGTAAAAACAAGCTCCAGAATTGCATACATAGTTAGTTTTACTACACTGAATTAGAGACAAGGAGCACTCTTAGATTCTGACCATGGCTAATTTTTGTTTACCCCCTTCTTAACCCAGGGCCCCTACATTCAGAGAAAACACCAAATTGATCCTAAAAGTCACACTGTCTGAGCAGGTCCAGTGCTGTGACGCAGCAAGGAACTGAGTTTTCATACAAGGACTACAACCTCTTCTCAGGGGCCTAGAAGAACATACTCCAGGACTGCAGGAAAACATTATTCCTTAATTTGTACTTGTCTGGACATTTCTGGTACATTGCTACTGCTTTAGAAATGGGTTTATAAATTCACTTAAACACATAAATGTCTCCACACTTCCATAGGACTGATCATGTATCTCAAATTTAAGTAATCTGAACTCAAAAATCCAAACTTCCAAATAAAGAATGAAAAACATCTATCCCTATGACTATCTACTTGTAAGCAAGAGCTACATTTATTAGCAGACTCAACATTTGCTGGAATACACAATAATTTATTTAGACATTTATTAGGGGAGAAAATAACTGGAAGATAAAATATTGTTTAATGGACACACACCTGTAATCCCAGATTTTGGAATATAGCAGGATTACCCCAAGTGTGAGACCAGCCTATTCTACATAGCTGAATTCCAGGAAAGCTTCCCAGTATAACTAGCTCAAATATATTGATTAATTCATTAATTATAATTTTAAAAGCCAGGCAAATGTAATTTAGATGCAACATTTTGTGACAAAATGAAAAATACTTCCTCACAAACAGACTCAATATTATACACACACACACACACACACACACACACACACACACACACACAAAACAAACAGGAGTCTTTGTTCAAAGATGGGCTTTATTTTAAAAAAAAAGCCTTAGATTTACCAAGACTGCAGGCAAACACTGCAGTATCCACACCCTGCCCCCACACCCATTTGCACAAGACCCCAGCCACTTCCTGAGACTCAGAGACCAGCCCCCAGCTTCCATCCACTCAGAACTCCAACCTGGACCAGAGGTGAGTGCCTGGGTTATAGTCAGAGAGGCAACTGCCCCTGGGTCCCATGGCTGGACACAGGCCACTCCAGGAGGACCTGACCAACTTGGCCCCAGTTACCTGCCAATCCACAGGCCATGAAGGAAGGCTCCCCTTTTCCAAGACTGTAGGCAGACAATGCAGTCTCCACACCCTGCCACCACACCCATCTGCTGGATACCCCGGCCACTTACTGAGAATCAGAGACAAGCCCCAAACTTCCATCCTGCCCTGGAACTCTCATCTGGACCAGAGACCAGAGGAACTCCCATCTGGACAAAATAAGGACACATCAGGGACTTCCTGAAACTAAGAGTCCAGCCCCCCAGCTCCTATCTGGCCAGCACTCTCATCTGGACCAGCACTCCCATCTGGCCTAGAGCTTCCATCTGGACCAGAGAGAGGCTCCTTAAATCTGTCAACTCCCTCTGGACCAAATACACTGATAAAACCAAGAATGAACCCAAGAAGAGATGGGCAAACATCAAGACAGAAGTACATACAACAAAATAAACAGCAATACAGCATCACCAGAACCTAGCCCTTCTCCAACAGCTAGACCTGAACATCATGGAATGGAAGAAGAAGAAGAAAACAACCTTATAAGTAGCATCATGAAGAGGCTAGAGCCTTATATAGAAGAAATCAAAAATAAAGTAGAGGAACAGACAAACAAAAAATGGGAAGAATGCTACAAAAAATAGAGGAAAGGACAATTAAAGCAGAAGAAAACAATAAATCCTTGGATGAAAAAATGAAAAAGCAAGGGAGACAATCCAAGACCTGAAAGGGAAATAGAAAAAATGAAGAAGACACTAGCAGAAGGAATGTTGGAAATAGAAAAATCTGAGTAAACAAACAGGAACTTCAGAGGCAAGTATAACCAACAGAATGCAAGGGATGGAAGAGAGGATCTCTGGTGTTGAAGATATGGTAGAAGAAATAGATTCATCAGTCAAACTAAACACTAAAACCAACAAAGTCATGACCCAAAATGTCCAAGAAATTTGGAAAAGACCAAATCTACGAATAATAGGGATAGAGGAAGGAGAAGAATACCAACTCAAAGGCACAGAAAATATATTTAACAAGATGATAGAAGAAAACTTTCCCAACTTAAAGAAGGAAATGCCTATGAAGATACAAGAAGCCTATAGAACAGAAAACAGATTAGACCCCTCAAAAAAGTCCCCTCGGCACATAATAATCAAACAACTAAACGTACAGAATAAAGAAAGAATATTAAGGGCAAAGGAAAAAGGCCAAGTGACTTATAAAGGCAAACCCATCAGAATAACATCCGATTTCTCGATGGAGACTTTGAAAGCCAGAAGGACCTGGACAGATATAATGCAGACACTAAGAGACCATGGATATCAGCCTAGACAAATATACCAACAAAACTGTCAATCATCATACATGGAGTAAACAAGACCTTCCAAGACAAAACCAGATTTAAACAATGCTTATCCACAAACTCAGCCCTCCAGAAAGCACTAGAAGGAAAATTCCAACCTAAGGAAGGCAGATACACCCATGAAAACACAGGCAAGATAAGACCACAACATAAACCCCAAAGAAGAGGAGTACACACACACTACCACCAAAAAATAAAAATAACAACAGGAACCAACAATCACTGGTCATTAATATCCCTTAATATCAATAGACTTAATTCACCTATAAAAATACACAGACTAACAGAATGGATATGAAAACAGGACCCATCTTTCTGCTGCATATAGAAACACACCTCAAATTCAAAGACAGAGACCTCCTAATAATAAAGGCTGGGAAAAGACTTTCCAATCAAATGGTCTTAAGAAGCAAGATGGTGTAGCCATCCTAATATCCAGCAAAATAGAAATCAAACGAAAATCAATCAAAAGAGATGATGAAGGACATTACATACTCATCGCAGGAAAGATCCACCAAGATGAAGTTACAATTCTGAACATTTATGCCCCAAACACAAGGGCACCCACATATGTCAAAGAAACATTACTAAAGCTTAAATCACATATAAAACCCCACACATTAATCGTGGGAGACTTCAACATCCCACTTTCACCTCTGGACAGATCGGCCAAATTGAAACTTAACAGAGACATAATGGACTTAACTGATGTTATGGCTCAAATGGACTTAATCGATATCTCCAGAACATTCCACCCAAACAAAAAAGAATATACCTTCTTCTCAGCACCCCATGGAACCTTCTCTAAAATCGACCACATACTTGGCCACAAACAAATCTCAACAGATACAAAACAATTGGAATAACCCCTGTGTTCTATCAGACCACCATGGTTTAAAGTTAGATTTCAACAACAGAAAAAACTACAGAAATCCTACAATTGCATGGAAACTGAATAATGCTCAACTGAATCACCAATGGGTTAAGGAAGAAATAAAGAAAGAAATTAAAGACTTCCTAGACATCAATGAAAATGAATACACCATATACCCAAACTTATGGGATACTATGAAAGCAGTGTAAGAGGGAAATTCATAGCACTGAATGCCCACATAAAGAAGCTGGAGAAATCTCACGCTAGTGACTTGACAGCACACCTGAAAGCCCTTGAACAGAAGAAGCAAATTCTCCCAGGAGGAACAAAGCCAGGAAATTATCAAATTGAGAGCTGAAATCAATAAAATAGAAATAAAGAGAACAATACAAAGCATTAATGAAACAAAGAGTTGGTTCTTTGAGAAGATCAACAAGATAGACAAGCCCTTATCCAAACTAACCAAGCGACAGAGAGAAAGCATCAAATTAACAAAATCAGAAATGAAAAGGGGGACATAACAACAGACAATGAGGAAATCCAGAGAATCATCAGGTCATACTTCAAAAACCTCTACTGCACAAAACTGGAAAATCTAAAAGAAATGGATCATTTTCTGGATAGCTACCATATACCTAAGTTAAATCAAGACCAGATAAACCATTTAAATAGTCCAATAACCCCTAAGGAAATAGAATCATTCATTAAAAGTCTCCCAACCAAAAAAAGCCCTGGACCTGATGGTTTCACTGCAGAATTCTACCACATCTTCAAAGAAGACTTAATACCAATACTCTTTAAATTGTTCCACACAATAGAAGCAGAAGGTATATTACCAAACTCCTTCTATGAGGCTACAATTACCCTGATTCCTAAACCAAACAAAGAAGCAACAAAGAAAGAGAACTACAGACAGATCTCCCTCATGAACATTGATGCAAAATACTCAATAAAATTCTGGCAAACAGACTCCAAGAACACATCAAAACAATAATCCACCATGATCAAGTAGGCTTCATCCAAGGGATGAAAGGGTGGTTCAACATCTGAAAGTCCATCAATGTAATACACCAAATAAACAAACTCAAGGAAAAAAACCACATGATCATCTCACTAGATGCAGAAAAGGCATTTGACAAAATCCAACACCCTTCATGATAAATGTCTTGGAGCGATCAGGAATACAGTGAACATACCTAAACATAATAAAGGCAATCTACAGCACGCTAACACCCAACATCAAATTAAATGGAGGAAACTCAAAGCAACACCACTAAAATCTTCCCCTACTGATTCAATATATTATTTGAATTCTAGCCAGAGCTATAAGACAACATAAAGAGATTAAGGGGATACACATTGGAAAGGAAGAAGTCAAGCTCTCCCTATTTGCAGATGACATGTTAGTATACATGAGTGACCCCAAAAATTCAACCAAGGAACTGAATCAGCTAATAAAAACCTTCAGCAACATTGCAGATACAAGTTCAACTCAAAAAAATCAGTAGCCCTTCTATATACAGTAGACCAATAGGCTGAGAAGGAAATCAGAGACACATCACCCTTTACAATAGCCACAAATGATATAAAATAACTTGGGGTTACTCTAACTAAGCATGTGAAGGACCTATATGACAAGAACTTTAAGTCCCTGAAAAAAGAAATTGAAGAAGAAATCAGAAAATTCAAACATCTCCCAGGTCATTGATAGGCAGGATTAACATAGAAAAATGGCGATCTTACCAAAAGCAATCTACAGATTCAACCCAATTCCCATCAAATTACCAAAACAATTCTCACAGATCTGGAAAGAAAAGTACACAACTTCATATGGAAAAACAAAAACCCAGGATAGCCTAGTAATCCTGTACAATAAAACAACCTCTGGAGGCATCACAATCTCCGACCTCAAGTTCTACTATAGAGCTAATGTAATAAAAACAGCTGGATACTGGTATAAAAACCTACATGTGGACCAATGGAATCGAATTGAATACCCTGACATTAACCAGCAAACCTATGAACATATAATTTTTGACAAGAAGAAACCAAAAATGTACAATGGAAAAAAGAAAGCATCTTCAACAAATGGTGCTGGCATAACTGGATGTCAATGTGTAGAAGGCTGCAAATAGATCCATATCTGTCACATGCACAAAACTTAAGTCCAAGTGGATCAAAGATCTCAACATAAATCCAGCTACTCTGAACCTGATAGTAGAGAAAGTAGGAAGTACTCTTGAACACATTGGCACCAGAAATCACTTTCTAAATATAACTCCAGTAGCACAGACACTGAAAGGAAACAATCAATCAACAGGACCTGTTGAAACTGAGAAGCTTTTGTAGAGTAAAGGACATAGTCAACAAGACAAAGCAACAGCCTACAGAATGAGAAAAGGTCTTCACCAACCCCACATCTGACAGAGGGCTGATATCCAGAATATAAAAAGAACTCAAGAAATTAGACATCAAAATGCCCAACAGTCCAATTAAGAAATGGGCTATAGAACTAAACAGCCAATTCTCCACAGAGGAAGTTCAAATGGCTGAAAGACATTTAAGGAATTGCTGAACATCCCTAATTATCCAGGAAATGCAAATCAAAATGATTATGAGATACCACCTTAGGCCTGTCAGAGTGGCTAAGATCAAAAACACAGAAGACAGCTTATGCTGGAGAGGATGTGGAGCAAGGGGAACTCTCCTCCACTGCTGGTGGGAAAACAAGCTTGTACAGCCACTTTGGAAATCAATATAGCGCTTCGTTAGAAAATGCGGAATTCATCTCCCCCCAAACCTAGCTGTAGCACTCTTGGGCATATACCCAAGGAATTCTCAATCATACCACAAGGGCATTTGCTCAGCTATGTCCATATCAGCTTTGTTTGTAATAGCCAGAAGCTGGAAACAACCTAGATGCCCTTCAACTTAAGAATGGATTAAGAAAAATACTACATATACACAATGGAGTACTACTCAGCAGAGAAAAACAATGACATCAGAAGGTTTACAGGCAAATGGATGGATCTAGACAAAAATCATCCTGAGTGAGGTAACCCAGACTCAGAAGGACAAACACGGTATGTACTCACTCATAGGAGGATACTAGATATAAATAAAGATGACTAGACTGCTATACAACTCCAGGGAAGCTACCTAGAAAATGGGACCCTCGGAAAGACCCAGGAATCACCCAATGACAGAGAAACGGAGGAGATCTACATGAACAACCTGGAAGACGGTGGGAGTAATGAAGGGCAAGATTTGAGAGAAAGAAAGCTTAGGGGAGCAGGAGATCCCAGGTGGATCAAGAACAGAATGGGAGAATGAGGAATAACAGACCATGATAAATGATGACCACATGAGAACAGGAATAGGCAGAGTGCTCGAGAGGTCCCCAGAAATCCACAATGATATATCCTCTGTAGTCTGCTGGCAATGTTCGAGAGAAAGCCTGATCTGACCTAGTCTGGTGATCAAATGGCCAAACACCCAACAGTCGTCTTGGAACTCTCATCCAATAACTGATGGAAGTGGATGCAGAGATCCTCAGCCAGGCCCCAGGTGGAGCTCCAGGTGTCCAATGGTTGAGAAAGAGCAGGGACTGCAAGAGTGTGAATTGTTGAATCCACGTTTGCAAAAAGCACAGGGACAAATAGCCAATCGAATGGAAGCACATGCATTATAAACCAAAGGCTGTGGAGCCCCCAGCTGGATCAGGCCCTCTGGATAAGTGAGACCATTGAATAGAGTGATCTGTTTGGGAGGCACCCAGTCTGTGGGACCAGGAACTCTCCTTAGTGCATGAGCTGGCTGTTTGTAACCTTGGGCTTACACAGTGAAGCTGTGGTGAATCCACCAGGTTTAAATGAATCCCCAGGGGTGTTTTGGTCCTGGAGGACATGGGAATGTAGGGGAGATGCTGGGCGGGGGAAAGTGGAGGTGGGGCCGGGAGGGGGGAGGACAGGGGAACCCATGGCTGATGTATAAAATTAGAACATATAATAAAAAATCCCAGGCTCACAGGGATAAGTAGTTTTTGCATGTAGTTAAGTGTAACTGCTCCTTTTACTCACCCATCATTCTAATTTCTCACTTAATACAGTGGAAGGCACCTAACCCAGGCAGTGTGGCACAGGCCTGTAGTCATGGTACTTAGAATTTGGAGGTAGGAGTTTCTGGATTCCAAAGTCATGTAAAATAGCAATGGTTATTGTGGTATGGTGAGAGGGTCACAGAAGCAATGGGGAGACTTTTTGGCACAATACGATTTCCATAGTCTTCCCTGCAGCTCCAGAAATTCAGGGCCATGGCACAAGCAATTGTCAGCTGAGATATTTACCACCTGAAGTTTACTATTCTTGATAATATTTTCCATTCTTTATAATGATTCCTGCCCAAAGCACCTAGATAATTTGGGGATAAGATCCTTGTTGCTCATTACAT